>NC_089150.1:11980219-12262740 GCF_009819655.1 Sylvia atricapilla
AAAACATGGGGAAGTGGGAGTTTCTTTTTTTGTTAGCTTTATACTTGGGGAAACTGAGGCACAGAGAGGTCTTGAAGTTTGTGAATGAAGAAAGCCAGTGAAGCAGTGGAGGATTTGGAAAGAGGGCCCAGGGCTCCCCTGCCACGGCACTGGCAGATGTTCCCCATGCACAAGGACAATGGGAGAGCAACCCAGAAATTATTCACTTGATGGAGCTTCTCCACACACATCAGCAGCACATAGGAGGTAAGGGGAGGAAGAGAGTGTGCCTCATGAGTTTAAGGTTTTGTAGCTTGGTCTCTGATGGAGCAGGATGCTCCAGACATGGATCATTTCTCAGAAAAAATATGGTTGGAAGCAACTAATCTTAAAACTCCTTTTGGATGAGCACAGCCAAAAACTTCAAGGGCTCTCCATGCGGGCCTGTGACAAAGAGAACTCCAGCCTCAACTAAACACTGGTGTCTCATCAGTGGAGACTCTTCCTTAAAAAAAAAGAAAATTAATATAATAATTCCAGCTTGTCATGGACTGTCTGCCTTGTCTCAGCTGACTGGCTTTACCCTCCCACCCTCATTTTGGTAGTGTCATCTCTTTAGATCCTATCTTACCTTTCTGGAGCAAACACAGGCTCTTGCTTATGTAGATGGAGCCAGGATCTGTGCTGCAGAGGAGCAGCATGTCACTGTGTGAGTTCAAATAAGCTGTGTTGAGTCATGCCAGCTGAGGATCCTGCTGCTTCGATTTATTGCTGAGAAAAGACCAAAAGCAAATGCCCAGAACAAGGGAGGTTTTGCCTTATGTGCCCCATAGGCTTGATTAATATACAGATTTTTGTTCACTGCTGTTTCTTAAAACCAAAATCACTAACAGAAAAATGATGCAAAGGACAAGGGGAGAAATGTATTCATTGCCCTTTTACTGTCTATATAGCACTGAAGTTGGGTAGGGCACTTTAAGGCATTTAACAGACATGGTGGCATGAAATACTGAATATAATTAAGCGAGACGAAGTTTTGTTGTCAATTTGACTACCCTTTCCCAAGAAGTTCCTTGTTTAAGGGTCATTCTTGCCTTGAACAGAGCTTCAGCAGGCAACAGGATTTGGATCTGCTGGCAAAGTCTTGGCCTGGAGGAGCCTCAGATGGTGAGCATGAGCCCTAAGCACTGCAGAGCTGTGCTGGCTAAGGTGCCTCTCTTTAGCGAGGGCATATCCCAATGGACCTACGACTACTCAGACATACTGGTCAAACACTTGCTCTTCCTGCTGTTGGAAATATAACAAAAATAGCCTCCTACAACCTGGAGCTAAGTTTTCTGTACATTCCTACATATTCCTTTGTTCCAGGCTTAATCTTGGCAGTGAAGGATTCCTGTCCAAAAGAGAGTGGTCTACACTTCTTTGCAAATCCTAGGGTTGAGTCACTGAAAAATGTGTTATTTTCTTGCTGTGGTGCTATCCAAGATTTAGAGGTTGCAATTCCAACATTCAGGCAAAACAATGACCTTGGATTGCAAGCAAGAAGGTTTTTAAAAAGCTGATTTAATTGCTGGCGGTTCTTACCTGCTTTCTGTTTTTGAAACCGTAAGGGTACCTAAAAAATAACATTTCCACCCTTTTCCCAAAGCAATGAAGGGTAGATACTCTTTTTACCTGTTGAGGAATATGTGGTTACTTGTAGCACTCACCTTGAGACACCTGTCTTAGGACCTGAATGGGGAAACTACTCTTCCTAAGGTCTTCATGCTCCTCTGAAAGGACCGTTTAGAGACCAACCTCCCAAAGTTAGTTACTAAGGTTACAGTTTATGTGATAATCCCTCTGGTTTCATTTGCTGCCTCTGAAAGCTAAAACTGAAGCAGCAGGAAAACCTTGTGTAGTATAAGCTCACTGTGAGCTTGTGGTCTCAAGACAGCTACAACAATCAAAGAGTGGAAGAGAAGGCCCAGCAAAACCATTTGCCAGAACATGGAAAATATGGCTGCAAGTGTTCTAAGACTGGAAGTTTGGAATTTTTTTCACTACCCCTTTTGACTGCATTTTTACCCTTGTCTGATTCCTCTGTCTGTTTGTACCCACATATTTCACTGGAACTTCCTGTGTGTGCTGAGTAGATTTGACATCAGTGAATATTCAACCCTTCCCACAGGACTGAGAGGGAGTTCTACTTATCCAGCTAAGAAGCTGTTTCCCTGTCCATGTCATCCCTGATCACAACTAAGCAGCACATCAGTAGCCACAGTGCAAGTGAGAGTTGGAAATGGCCACCAACAAATTTCAAGCAATCCCAGTCCACCTGTAGATGCTCCATAGCCATAAAAGTTGGTTATAATTGTTGCGCAGATTTTTCCAAGTAACAAACAATAGGATAAGAAGAAACAGCCTCAGGTTGCACCAGGGAGGTACAATGGATTGGATTTTAGCAAGAAATCTTCACCAACTGGGCTGTCAAGCACTAGAACAACTGGGCTGCCCAGGGCAGTGGTGGAATCACCATCCTTGGAGGTATTTAGAAGACGTGTAGAGGTGGCACTGGGAGACATGGGTTAGTGGTGACCTTGATAGTGCTGGGTAAATAGTTGAGCTCTGTGATATGAAAAGACTTTTCTATCCTAAATAATTCTATGGCTCTGTATCTCTGACATACTTCACTCCATCTTTCTCTTGCATCTGCAGGTTCATCTGCTGCAGTCCCATCTCATGTTCAGCCAGAGCTGTGAGGGGTATAATGGCTAAGTTTCACAGTGCTCAAATCCCTCCCCATTTAACATCTATGTAACATTTCTTTTTGCATTTCCATTCCAGAATTGAAAGGCCCTTTCATGGAGTGCAGTGACCTGCCCTGGAGGGTTCTCTCTGGCCTGTGGTTTCACACTCTGCAGTCTCATCCAAGACAACTGCATGTGGGATTTCTCTTCCAGTCCATTTCCCACAGAGCAATTCGGAGCAGGTACATTTCTGTAGCGCAGGATTGAGCCTGGGGAGCACGACAGACCATGCATGGGAAGGTGTGCCGTGCAAAGACTGCCCTTACACAAGAACATATAGGAATAATAGGAAATTGTTTGGGTGTGGGATGCAGTTGGAATTCATTGTCACTGTGGGGAGCAGAGAGCCTTGGTTTGGTGGTTCAGGTCCAGGCTCCATCTCAGGACTCTGCTCCTGCCACTGTCCCTGTGGCACGGGCACATCTCCGCCGTGCCCTACAGCAAAAGGGTCGGCATCAGGGTGAATCGCAACGTGGGGGAAAGCCTGTAAATACTGCTTGGTGGTTTGAGGCCAGCAGGCAGAGAGCAGAGCAGCGGGGCATTAACTGAGGGGCTTTAGAGGATCGGGAAGGACCTGACAGGGAAGGATTTGGTGGCAGTTCCTCTGGGCGAGGAAGGCTCGGCGCTCGCCCTCCGCTGTTGTGCGGGCGGATAAAGCGGGCGGCCGGAGGGCCCCGGGCCGGCGCCAGGCCTCAATGGCGGCCCGCCGCACCGCCCGCCTCACTTTGAAGGCCCTGGTGCTGCAGAGGGGTGCTTTCTCTGGCTCTTGTTTGCTGATGATCCCTAAATTAAGAAATGCAAATCTATTCAGGGCACATTCCTTTTCCAAAGGCAACTTGCCTCAGTTGCTAATTCCCTGCACGGCTTCTATACAGACCGCTCGCAAACACCTGCAGCTTTTTTTCTCCCTTTTTTTTTTTTTTTTTTTTTTTTTTTTTTTAATTCCTCTCCCCCTTTTTCGAGGGAGCGGGTGGCAATGGGGAGTTTATTGAAAATCTTTGTTTTCTCTGATGCAGTGAAACTTGCTTTGCTCTTTTGCCACCTTTTCTTTCCCCTTTTCACAGTATAAATACAGCTGATCCATCTCCAGCCCCTCTGCACGTGCCAGAAGGATAAATCGCCCGCCTCACCCCCAGCCCCCCCTTTAATTCTTTCCCCTGCTGCTGTGTTTGCTTATTCTCGCTGCAGCTGTAGCGCTGGTCGCAAGCGTGAGTTGACCTATAGCTGGTTTGTTTGGCACTGGCTCTGCAGAGCCACCCCCCCACCAAAAGACTCCGAAATCAACTGTTAGGGCCCTCACCAGGCTTCTTTTTTTTTTTTTTTTTTTTTTTTCCCTCCCTCTTTTATTATCACAGCACTTGCCTTTTGTTGCCAGTGCAAATACAAATACACGGACACACCACACACAGGCGTGCAAGCACTGGGGAGTGAGGAGAGCGATGCCCCTGAAATATTGCACTGCCCAAAGTCCACGGGTTAAAACAAACATCAACACTGCGTCAAATAGTTTGTCCGTAAGAGTCTTTTGTTATGAAGATAAGCTTGTTATCTCTTTCATTCAGATTTTAATCTGACAGGTTATTTGCATACTGCCAGCCGACTTCAGGGTGTGCATTAGATCCACTTTGCATTTAAATCCTCTGTCAGTCAGGCAAATAAAAAAAGGGGAAATGGGGAGGGGGGGGAGAGAGAGAATAGCAAAGAACCCCTTTCAGATACTCCCAGTTATTGCTACTACTTTTTGTGCTGATTGTTGATGCAGAAAAGTTCTGGGTCTTGAGGCTCTGTGTGTTTTTTGGTAGCCAGGATGCCATCAGCTGCATCATTGAGGTCTTGCAAAAGATCCCATTGTGACCCTGGGCCCCTTCCTCACCCAAATCCCTCTTCAAACCCTGCTAGGCAGACTCTTTCCCCACACTGACCTCTGTTGCCCGGTAAAACCTAGGCCCTGCCTTCAGTCAAGTTAAGCCTGTCCTGGGCTTGCATGAGAAGGGATCAAGCCCTTGGGAATAACAGGACAAGGAACAATGCCACAATGCAGTTAACAAGCCACCTATTTACAACTTCCATGTAAATATGCCTCTTCCCTTAGTTATTCTACTTGTCTTACATGTCTCTCTATATTTTTATTTCTTCTCCATGTGAAGCCTGACCCTGCATCCTTAATACTGAAGCTCCATCATATGTCCTGGAGGGATTTTAGGCATGAGGCTGCTCTTACAGGTAACAGGAATTCAGTGTGTGACTGTGAAAGACAAAAACTGTGGTACACAAGTCACCTGGGGTACAAGTGCAGGTTGGTGGGGTTGTGTTGCTCTGTTGGAACAGAGAGCTACAGAAGTTTTTAGTGTCTGGAACGTACCATAGGCACAAAAACCCAAACACACCAATCAAAAAAACCCCACAACACGTGGTAAAGGTATTATCAAAATGCATGGCTGCTGAGAATCTCTGGTTCTTACCACCACATTTTTCTGTGACAGCACAAATCAGGAATTTCAGCTTCTGGATCTGATTCCTCCCATATCTATGTTTGGACATACTGGTCATGCTCACTTTTCTCAAGACCAGCCCAAATAGAGTCAAGGTTCCTTTGTTTCTTGGACATCCAAGCACAAGTTCCAACCTGCCTTGGTTTGGCTGTGCCCACCATCTGGCAGTGGACCACCAGGTCCTGCCGGCTCCTGCCAGCACCTCCCTCTGCTCACAGTGTTTCCTGCACCTCCTCTGAGGTGCTGAAACAATGAACTGTGGACAAGATTAAACCTGGTGCAATTCTTGTCCTGTGCATGGACGTGTAACCACAGCTCTGCTGAAGACCACAGAAATTATCCTGGGGTAAGTGAAAGGTAAAACTATGACTCTCCTCCCTGAAATAACAATGGAGAGCCCGTGAGACAAGGCCACAGTCCCCCTACAGAGAGAGATGGAGTTTCTGGGGATTGTGTCCCAAACCACAGCAAGTAGAGCTATAGGAGACCTTTTCCTTCAGCTCCAATGGGGTTAAAGATTGGATCTGAAATTAGTGTATCCAAAAGAGAGGAGTGAATAGTTGCAGGGCGTTTATTCAGCTCTAATATGACAAGTTCAATTCTTCTGTTCAGAGCCAGTAATTTTCTTACATATATTAATTATTTGAAATAATTCTCTGAATAGCATCTAAGAATAATTCAGGCAATATATCTTGATAATGAACCTGTTACTAGTGAATGGTTGAAATCTCAGCTGTGCTGGTGACTTTGGCTTAGGTGAACATTCACACGGCATTGTTTCTTCTCTGAAATACTAGTACGTGACTTTCAGAACCAGATTCTGGTCTGAATTGCTCTATTTCTGAGGTTTCTATTATTTGCCATTTCGGTAAATGTTCCTGACAGTAAATGCCATTGTTAGAATAGTATTAGTAAACAAACATTAAAGCTTGTGAATGCAGGCAGACCAAATTTAAACCATTTATTTGAAATGATGGTGGAAGGAAAAGGTTTGAGATACATAACCACCTCCAACCTTAAAGGAAGTTGCTGGAAGAAGGATTTCTCTTCACAGCTGATACTGATTGACTCTTTTCCAACTTCTTATCAGGATATCTTAGGGCAACCCAGAGCAGCAAACCTTTCCAAACAAAGTCCCACATAATGCCACAATATTGGAAAACCAGGAGCGTTCCCAGTCTTCTGGCAACCTGGGATAGGCTGCTCCATGATGTTTGCATGGGGCCATTGTGTCCCTGATCGTGGTGTTTGGTACAGGCAGGAGAGGGGTGTGCTGTTCCTGCTGTGGCTGCCATTTCTAGAGATGACTGGGTCAAGGGGATTGAAATATCCAGTCCGTGCTGGGGCTCTCAGGCAAGGGAGCTGTGGCCTCAATTATTTATCATCCAGCAGCACTGCCAGTTTTACTGGGACTGAAGCAGCCCAGAGCAGTGTCCAGCAGCGCTGGCTGAGCAAGGAGCGTGTCTTTTGTGACAAGGAGTGGCAGTAGAGCTATCCCCAGCCAGCAGCAGGCAGAGCTGGCCAGGCACTGCAGATGTGACCATGCTGCCAGAGCAGGGCCAGCTCTGCTCCACATCCTACTCCAGTCAGCCAGCCCTGTACACTCACAAGCATGGGAGCATTGGAGTTTGGGAAGGATTTTCTGTCCAAAATCTGAACTGTTTGGCCAAGGATAGAGTGAAAAGGAAAGGGAGAAACACTTGATGCAAATAGGGAAGAGCTCCTTCTGCAATCCAGTTTCTAAATCATGCCCTAAAATTGACAACACTTAAGACCCCTGGACGAAGGAGAATGAATGCAAAATGAGAGCTCTGCGAAATCCCTTGGTTCAAGGCCAACTCTCTTGCTTTGCTTTGCTGTTCCTTGGCATCAGTCTTTCAGCCAAGTAAGTCAATGGCTAGCTGTATTAAAAAAAAAAAAATCTTCCTATCTGTTTTCCATACAGCTAATGAGAATGCAAATGTGTTTTCCAGGCTTGCTTACAGCCTCTGCTGCTTCCTTTCTATGGATGGTACCCAAGTGTCCTTCTTTTTGCCATGTGATCTAAGTGCATCACACTGGCTGGTGGGGTTGTCTTTGTGTTGCCAATGAGAAATGGAGTGTTTTGAGTAGAACAACAAAGTAGAAAGCAGAGTTTCTCAAGCACCTGCTGTGCACTATCGTTCCATATGCTGTCCCTGGAGGGTTAAAGAAAAACCAGTGTAGAATAAGAAAGGCAGAGAAGAAGGTCTGTCTTTCTAAGTTTGATATCACATCAGAGCCAAAGTCACATGGTATACGGCTGGGCAGTGTAGAGTGCCTTTGCTGGGCTCTCCTTGGGAGTTTTCCTTCTTCTCATGAGCAGTTTCTTCCATACTTACTGAAGTAGTGTTGCTTTTCTAATCCCACATCAAAAGGTTTCTCATTGGGCTTGCAATGAGATACCACTTAGAGCTGTGATCCCTTCAGAAATGGAGTGGTGATTCTGTTTGTACCTTTCATTGTGCTTCTCTATTGAAGAACAGAGCTTCTCTTGAGACCAAAATTTCTTGTCATGTATTATAAGGTCAGCTCTGGGTGCATTTCAGCTACCCAAGCCTGGACAGAGTCCAGGCAGTGTCCCAAGCTCTGGTTTTCAGGGACATGTCTCTGGCCTGGCTCCTTTTCTGGGGATGTTGGATCAGAGATGAGAGCTCAGTAGCTTGTGGGCATTGTTGCATCCTCTGTCCTGACCGGCACTCTGGACTCTTCAGGGACCATGGGGACAATTCAATAAAGGGACATAACATCTGCATAGGAATTTTTTCCACACAGACACACACACTTCATCCCTAGACAATGCAGGAACGCCGCAAAGTGAGGCAAAGCTGTCGCCTCCTGAGCATTGCCCTTTTCTCATCTCTCCCATCTGGTGTATGTCTCCAGATTTGCCTCCAGTCTTTAACAGAGCTCAGGTTCCTCTGGCTGAGCCTCCCACTCTGGCCACCAAAGGGCTTCCTCTGCCCTGAGAACAAGTTCCTTTTAAAAGCAGCCTGACATCTTTCCTTTGTTCCTGGCTTTCCACTAGGATTTTCCATGATGCAATCCTGTATGGGGTTACTGGCAAAGAGCTGTTAAAAGTCAGTAACTCTGCCTGGAGCAAACTCATTGTTCTGTCAGTGCAGAGCCCTTCAATGCCGCTGACTCCTGCATGGCCTTGCTCCTGCCCCCCAGCCCCACCGGCGGAAGGGACGTCCAAATCCAGGAGGGAAACAGACAGAAACGCCAGGCGCAGCGCAAAGAGCAAGGAGTGATAAAACGCAGCCACGGCCCCTGGCCATCACTGTGGCTGTGGCTGCGGACTGGGCTCAGACTCACCAGATGCATCTCACTTTTCCTGGGGAAGTTCATAGGCTGCTCCTCCAGCGGAGAAGGGTTATTTTGAAGTGGAAAGTGAGAAGCTGTCGCTTTTATCCTTTTGGAGGAGCAATTTACAAGGAGAACAATGCAGGATTCTCTGGAATAAGGAGTATTAGCTGCATCATCTTTTAAAAATAATTTAGCCAAGTGAATGTTGGCTGGGGATTAGCACCCTTGCAGGCGCTTGGGTTGCAGTGAGGGGATGTTTGCCGAGATTTATTGATGTTGAGGATTGTTCCAAATGCATAGGTGACATCTAATGTCAAAGCAGATCTCTGGCTTGCTAATGAGATAAGTCAAAGTCTCTGCAAAGTTTTCAGCAGCACATCCATTAACCCCAAGACTGCAATACCCTTTGTTTTTTTCCAGCATGTTCTGCCAAGATTTTGCCTTAAGCAGAGAAAAGATGAAAACTAGAGTGTCTTACAGCTGAAAACTGCTGTCTGCTGTGTTGTTCCCTGGGACAGAGAAGAGCCTGTGTATAATCACCACTGAGCAGAGAAGCACCCCTACTGTCCAGCGCAGTCATTTTCTTCTGTGTGGGACAAGTGGAAAAAGGAAAAAAAAAAAAAAAACACTGAGAATGGTCCTGTCTGGGGAGTTGCAATCTTACATCCCCCATCCTCCTCTGCTTCTGGCACTTGGATTTATGGGCCTCCAAACTCAAGATTCAGAAGGGCCTTCTAGGTAATTACATCAGGTACTTCAATTCCATCCAAGCAGGCCTTGTTATGGGAATTACTTTTTGTGGTAGTAATGAGGTTTTCATCTCTACCCTTTACTAGGGCGTGCACACTTGAAATGGAGATAGGCTGCAGCTGAATTCTGGTAGTAACTGACCAAGACTGGTGATTTGAAAAATCCCTCAGCTAAGGTATTTGTAGGAAATAAACAAATGCTGTTTTAGTGATGCTGAAATGTTTTGTGACTTCACTTTGATGTGCCTGTGCTATTGTGTTGGAAGGACTTCAGCTTGTATTCAGCTTATATTCTGTCCTCTCTCACAAAACATGACACATTTATTCCTAGAAATTTCCTTCCATTTTTTATTTAAATAAATTTTAAAAAGTACCTCCCTCATAAAAAAGGGAAAAGTTTAAAATTAATCCAATACTTTTGTTCTGCTCCAAATTTTTTAAAAATGCCAACTACATCAAAATGAAAACCAACATGATTTGGATGTTTGAAGCAAAATTCTTTTTTCCTTCTATTCTCTGTAGTTTCTTGGTGAGGAATTACTTCCACTTGGGACCCTTAGACAATGATTTGCAGAGTTAAAAGATAAAATAAGAACAATCTATGGTCATAGATGTGTCAGTATTGTGGGTAAGTGCTGTGGGACTTCTTCCTATATTTCAATTGGAGAGTTGAAAAAACCAAGGCAGTGAGTCAGTGGTAAGCTAATGAGTTATGTCCAGCCTTCAAGGAAGAAAGCTAAATAGTTGTGATAATAAGATAACACATGCTATGTTATTGTTAGAAGTACGTTTCTGTCTCGTGTATGCTGAATAAACAGCTTTGGTCTCTTTGCAATGTGAAAAACATTTTGTATCACCCTTGTACCATGAAAAAGACTCTTCTGATCACTCCTGGGGAAGTGATTCTAGTGTGGATCAGTGCTATTTCAAAGACTGGTTGTGCTTGATTCCCTTGACAGAGCCTTCTTCATATCCTGTTTTTAGTGTCCACAGTGAGCAGCTCACCTGCCCTTCCAGCCTTCTGATTGTTCCAGCCTTTCCATGATTGTTTCCATGGTCCCCCTATTGTGCCACTTCAGACAGTGTCCAGCTTTGCTTGTGCCCAGGTCCAGCTTCAGGTTTTACAGGATTGCTGTTCTCAAAATACACGTGGGCTGTGCCAAGGATAAGTCAGACAGATGCTGTTAGTGGTGCATTGGGTGGTGCAAGTTAGCCCTTATTCATGGGGGTCCATGAGCAATTAAGGGATGAAAATTGTAATTAATGCCAATCAGCATGAGTTAATGGAAAATAGAATGGGATGCCTCTCTTTAGTTTAGTTGATAAAAGTGATAGTGGTGTACAAGACTTCTGTGAGACATTTGACTGGGTACCACATGACATTTTGATTAAGGATCTAGAGCAGTATAAAATCAAGAGGGTGTGCTTTAAATGGATTAAAACCTGGCTCCCTGACAAGTCTCCAAATGTAACTGTAAATCATCTGCCAGCTGTGTTTGTAGCAAAGTCCCTCCAGTATTCTTGGTTTTAATATCTTTATCAATGACATGGAAGAAAGCGTAAAATCACCACTGATGTAGTCTGTTGGTGGTGTGATGAGATGGAAACAGCAAATAATGGAGAGGGGAGGTCACTGATAAGGAGGAATACAGAGCACTTCGGAAGCCAGGCTCAAGCAAACAACAACTATGGTGATGCAGGTGAGTGCAAGAACAGAGAATAAAAGCTGTATTTATAAGAGAGTGATCTGCAGGAAGAAAGATCCTGAAGAAGCTTTTGGGAAGCTTCTATTTTTTTGGAAAAGCTTCTTCGCCAGCCAAAATCAGCTGACTGCATGGTCTTGGTGCTGAGCTGTAACTGAGCAGGAGGACACTTGGAAGTAGAAAGAGCATAAAGTGTCACTAATTTATTTCCTCCTGGTGGCAGTGCTGCTGTGGTGAGTAAAAGCATCAAAATATTGGAGAGGGTTCAGGAAAGCGACAAGGAAAATTTTGGAAAGATAGCAAAGCCCTAAGTGACCCCATTTGCTGAGCCACCAGAGCAAAGTTGAAGATAGAGTTGGTCCCAGTTTGCAGATATGGAGAGTGAAGTAAATATTAGGATTTTTTTTTTTTCTGTAGTAGACCACTTCACAGCAACTGGAAGACGAGTGTAGAGGCAGTCAGATGGGAAAAAGGCTTCAAGGAGTCAGCTTGATCAAGAACTAATTTGTGTTGTCCGAGATCTTTGTCCAGGCTCAGCAATTTATGGCATACCTTAGTGCAGGGCTCAGAATCTCATCCAGATTAAACCAGCACTGCCACATTGGCATAGCCAGATTGGTGACTGACACTTGCACATAAGTAAAAGCTGCTTATGTTGAAGTGTCTACCAAAAGTGCCAATGTCTTCAGGGAGGTAGAACTTGTGAATTCTTAGGCACCTTTTTATCTATATACAAATGTCTATACACAAACGTGGAAAAACCACTGAAGTATTTTTAAATTAATATAGTACAGGTTCTTGGATGAAATCTCAAAATTGATTTAAAACTGCTGTAGGTGGTGCTGGTTGTAACTCCAAATCTTTAGATAGGTGTTCACAATGTAAGCAGCTGTGACAGCTGAAATGTTACCATACCCACAACAAACTGGTTCTTGTCCACCTCGGCTTGAAAAGATTATATCCATCAGTGGGATTGTGGGGTGGCAGCCTCTCTAGGGAGGTGCCAATGAGCATCTTGTGGTCAAATTATCAGCTAGCACAGGAAGACCTGGAGGACAAGGATGTCAATCACAACCTGTATTCACAGCATGAACCAACATCTAGGACCAATTTAAGTGTAGTTGCACTGGTGTTGCTATGTATTTAAGTTGTTTGCTAAATAAGATCTGAGGCAGTTCAAATTTCATTGAGAAGAGCAAGCTAATGCCAGAGAGATGGCTTTACTGCAGGTTGAAGGTAGCTTAGGCTAATGCAGTTTATTTTGCAGGATAAGGCTGGGAGAGTGCATTGACAAGTGGCAGATCAGTCACTGCCAACTGTTTATATCCTGTGAGCAGAAGAATGCCCCAGGCAGATTCATTTCAGTGTTTTATGCCAACACAACAAAGTTGTAGGGAGTCTACAATGGACATAATTTACACACCATGGAATCAGAAGACCAATGAACACTGAATCCAAGAGGGACCTATTTTAACTTACATTTGTTTACAAGGCTTTGGGGAACAAATTCCTGTTTTAGCTAACCCATCTAGCTGGGCACTGCATCCAAAAGGGGCAGCACTGCTCTTCTGCTTCCCACCTCACCTTGTCTCTTGTGTTGGATAAAGTGACCATGCAACCATTTGAGGAGCTGAATTTACTTTCTGCATGTGCAGGCTCTGTTTTGGTAAGCTGGTTTCAAATTGCATCCAATCTACTTTGAAAAAATACAGTTTTCAGAGTGGCTTCCCAGCCACCGCAGTCCAAAAGAGTGGGTGGGATTTTTGTGTTCCCCTTTGGTTAGAAGGGATGGAACCTGTTCAATGACAGCTGATTTTCTGATTTGGACTCTTTGAGATGGGCATTGCATTATCTTAAATCCCTCTTCACAACAGCAAAGCAAGTTAGCAGCATATTCTAATGAGACAAACTGTGCAAGAAAGCAGTGTGCATGCACAGTGACCAGTTTACACAGGGGCAGAGTTAGTGGGCTAAGCAAGGAAGGAAAGTCTAGACTGAAATAACACACAGTACTGCGCAGGTTGAAAAGCTATAGTAAGAGGCACAGCTGCAATTCACATATCTGTGAGGTCTATGGTGACACTGGAAGAGCCATCATTTGCCTCTTCCATAGTCTGTCATCTATCACTGCTGCCTCAAGCACGGGAAGTTTAAGTTCCTATGAATCATGGTGTGACTTGAGAAGTTAAATCCTACATCTTTCTGAGCCTCCTCTGACAAAATAGTAGAATAAGTCTGCTGTGGTATTCCTGCCAGCTTAGTTGTTGTTGGAAACCATCCTCTCGCTGTTGGTGTCTTCATCAGCTTCAGGTTTACCTGCAGGATTGTTGTGGCATCCCAGGTTGGTGGATTTGAGATGTTGGTGGAAAAACTGCTAGAGTTAAAGGCAAGTGTCTGATGTCGGGGGACTCCTGCCAGTCATTGTTCTGCTGTCTGTGTGAAAACAGGCTGAATTCTGTGGTTTTGCTATGTAACATTCTTATGTAGTTGGCTGAGTCGTCAACATGATAAATGCAATTACTTTTTCCAATTGTTATTCTTGCCCAAAGCATGCAATTGACACTGAAGTCTGCTGGGCAGAAGGGGAATGTAGCGGCTGCTCACATCCCCACAGTGGCACAATGATGTGAAGGCATGGACTGCAATGATGGGAAGCAAAACTGCACATGGTATGTCAGGAGCAGGCACCCGTCTGTGTGTCCATCAGTCCTATCTTCAGATGTCAGTGGTTGGGGGGTAATCTTTCTTGGTGTCATTGAAGGGCGAAGGGTGGAGTTTCTAGGTCAGTTGCAACAGAATTTTCCCTGGAAAGGTGGGAGGTAGTGGTATTTGGTTGTGCAATGTAGTTGAAGGGAGCTATATTGCACCAGCTGGGAGGGGAGCAATAGCACCAGAGCCACCCCTCTCTCCCCTGTACCCACCAAGGCCAGCCACATCTCTAGATCCCAATAGCAGCATTCCCAAATGGGAAAAAGGGTTTGGCACCCTTCTCCAGTGACTTAACTGGACCCTGAGCTTGGAAGGGAGCACAGCTCTCTCATAATGATGGGAATAAGGGATACTTTCACAGAGAATGGAGATATGCTGATTAATTTGGGTTGTCTACACCACTACAGGGTGGCTGGTGCTGTGGGCTCCCTGTGCTGTGACTTATTCAGTTGAGTAAAAGGACAGCCCAGTCAAGCTCCCCACCATGGTGCTTAAAGTTTGTTTTAGCCACCTTATCTAATCTCCCCCCTAACTTTTGCTGGGAGAAAGCGTTTATTGCTTATATCGTGTTACTCCATGAGCACTTGCTGGCTGCGACTGTTTGCGTGTGTATATGTAGATGTGAAGACAGATAACTTCAGGCCTTGCAGTTTTATGGGTCAGTCAATCCAAACTGCTTCCACTGGCAGATGTGGGGATGTGCTGCGTTCATTACCTGTGGGCCATGTGCTATCAGGGTGTAAATCAGCAAAACGGGGCTCTGTTTATACACATAAATTGCCTCAGTGTGACAGCTTAATACCCTTTTGACTTTTTGCCCTCTGCGGGGGAGAGCCTCAAATGTCTTACAGCACTGCTCACCCCCAGGATGACGGCAATGCAGGGAAACCAGTCCCACTATAAAAGGAGTGAGCACGCTTTGCTTCCATGGGTCTTCAGGCTTGGCTGCGTAGCTAGCAGCTCCCCGGAGGGGAAAGGCCCTTCCAACAGACCAGTCCAACAGGAAATTACCTGCTCACCCTTGGCTAAATTACTAGCTGGACAGCCAGTCACAGGGTTCCAAAAATGCCAGCTCCATCTATTCCCCTATGGACATGATTCCCAGGCACGCAAGATCCCAGTTGTTCACCGCGAGGGCAAACCCAGCTGTCCATCCCTTCCCTGCAGCGCCTTGCGCAAGGCTCCATTTCACCTCTTCTGTGGGACACAAAGATCACATGGGTGAATTCCCCCTGAGCAATCACAGGGTAAAACCTGCCAGGCTTCCTTTAACTCTGGCTGAAGGGTTTTCTTACACCAGGAGATGCTTTATTTTTTTCAGCAGATGAAAGGGTGTTCCCAGTGAGATAACAGAGAGTTGATGAGAGGGAAGAAGCGCCAGGATGTTCACAGCAAAATGGATTGTTATGATATTCTGAGGAGATTTCCAAATTTAAATTATGTGGGAGCAGGGGTAAGATTGTTGAAGTCGAGATCCTCCCCATTAGAAATGTTCTTTTTGCTTTCCTGTATGTTGTCTCCATCATCTTGGAGAACAGGAGCTCATGGCTGTATCCAAACCTTTGGTAATGCCCTTGACTTTTTTCCTTCATTTAGTGCATCCTAAATCTGACTGCACAGAACCATCCTCAACCCAACCTAGAGGAAAAGAGACCCTCTTAATCAGGACGTTTTCTTATCCTGGTACTGAGCAGTCCTGGTTGGGAGTCTCAGTTTATTCCATTGTCCTTTTCAAACCCTCCTCCCCATCAACACCCAAACTCTCTTGGAGCATGGCAGGTCCCAGCTCACTTCCATGCTCCCACCCCAACCAAAAGAATCCCTGTGCCTATGTATGAGAGAGAGATGTCTGCAGAAGGCCTTTCCCAATCTGCTCTTTAAGTAGAAGTTGAGCCTGAAAGTTGACGCTGTAGGAGAGTGACCTTGTTAGAATGTCCTTCCCTCTGGCTGATCACAGGTCAAATGCCCTCAGTTTATGAGTCACTGACTCCCACAGTAGCTGGACTGCTCCTACCTCTACTTCTGCTCGCCCAAGCAGCAGGAAAGACCCTGCAGCTGGGATGTTGCATGGAGCAGAAGGTGACCCCATGCCTGCTTCTGGCCTTGGATCCCCTTGGTGCCCAAGAGGTGGCTTTGGTACAGGAAGGGCTGAGGACCAGTTTAGGTGGCTGGAGAGCAGTGCTGGTGCTACCATGTGCCTGCAGGCACTGCCTTTCATCTGGTTTGGGCTCCTTCCCATGCTGACACTACTCTTGTGGCATTTCTTAGAAAGAGACCACAATTCTGAATTCTCAGGCTGAATTATGCCATTTCTACAGTGCATTTTGGGTGATTCAGTGTACTGTGGCTTCCTACAGAGAAACATGCGAGGCAACTCCAGGTTGGATGCTCTGGTGTTTAATATGAGGAGTGCCCAGGCTGCAGCCTTTGTCTCACCATGGGTCAGTGTTCTCTTGTCTACCCAGCTCTGGCAAGGCTTGAAAGCAATTGGTATCTTTGAGGACTCTGCTCTTCTGGTCAAGTTGGTTGAAATTGGAAACTGAAAGGGAGTTCACAAGTTTTATTAGGGAGATAGACACACCCACAGCATGATCAGAAACAAGTTATTTCTCTAGGAAACCAGGCTGAAAAAAATGGTTGTATAAGTAAGCAAATATTTTTCTTGAAGAGAGTAGAGCAGGGGAGGTGGGAGGGGAAGTGTGTGTTTATATAGCTGTTGACCTAACTTCCCCTTAAGCATTAGTTTCTTGGTTTAAATCTCTTTATCCCCATTTATGCCCATTTTTATCATGCTGGTTATTAGTCCTAATGACTTGCTCTGCCCTGTGCTGCTGCCTTCATCTCAGCAAGCTCCCGTTTTGCTGCAGAATTCTATGGACCACTTTGCTGAGATCAGCCCATCCAAATAACTTCACACATATAAACAGTGAACCCAGTGAGGGAGAGGGGGTTGGCAGGGCTCTGCAGGGGCAAGGCATAGATGTGAGCAAAATTAATCAGTGGCTCAAACTCTCCTATAAGCCTCCTGTTTCAGGATTTGCAAACTGGTTTCCTCTATCAGCTCCAAAGCATCAGAGCTGCTAATTCCAGGGCAGTAAAGGCCTTTTTGGTATGAGCTGTCAGCCAAAAGTTCAAGTGCCTGTAAGTTCTAGTTTTTCCAAAAATGGGTGCAGTGGTCAGGTGTCCCTTTGATGTGCTCCTGTTTATTTACAAAGAGCCCAAAAGGTCCCATTCCCCCAAAGGTGGCAGGAAACAGGCAGGGACAGAATTTGGTACCTTATTCTTCCTGTTAGGGCTGATCTCACATGTGAGTAAACAGTGGGTGCGTGGTGAGCTGCAGCAAAGGCTTTGCTGCCTCAACAGCCAGCCATCCTCCTGTTTTCCAGTCCTGGATGCCTGTGTGAGTCTCCCTTTCACTTTCTTCCTGGCTGGCTCAATGCAGGAAATCAGACTGATTAAAAACTAAAGTGGAAAAAAAATTTAAAAAAGAAAAGAAAAATATGTTTCTTTAAAAGCAGAAGAAAAAAATTAAAGATCATTTTAATTAGGTTTGAAAAATCTGCAGCACAGTTGACAGGTGGGCTGACAGGGCTCGCTTTCACTGGATCGCCTGGCTCAGGGATTTTCATCTTGTGTGCAGAATATTTTGACATTCATGCTTTCTTGGCTCCATTTGTGGAGCCCAGTGGACCCTGCAGCCTAATTAAATGTAACAATTCCTGAAAACGAGGATTGTTATTTTTTTCCTAAGGATAATAATAGAGGTTTTATTTTAAAAAGAGCTGATCTATTTACTCTAGGCTGCCTGCTTCCTGACCTGGCCTCAGCACCTGAGGGGACAGGAACAGAATGAAATAGACAGGAGCTTAGTCACTGGAAAAGATGAGGGTGTTAATTTGTATGTGTGTGTGCATGTGTCCTGCATGCTCCACTCAAAGAGTTGAGAGGTGGAAGGTTAGGAAGCTCAGATTTTCCCTTCACCTGACTTTTCCCCTTACTTTTGTGGTTGGGTGCTGGTTTTTAGCCGGTGTCTGGCCCTGCAGGCTCTTGAGGAGCTGCACAATCCCTGCTCTGGCTCCTCCACTGTGGGCAGCAACCTGCAGGGAGGGTGAGCCAGGGTCTTTGCAAACCTGGAGCTGTGCTAGCCAGGGGGTGATGACAGAGCCTTTGTATAGGGAGCTGTGGTAAACAAGAAGGAAAGCACAAGTCAGTATTGTCAAGGATTGGATGTGCCCAACCATGCACCAGCAATCTGCACTCCCAGGTGCCCAGAGCTTTCCTTCCAGGACTTTAACCACAGTGGTCCATTTTTACCATGGTGTTACTCCTGGTCCCTTGAGCACCTCCCTCCCTGCATCCTTATGGCTCGTGAAGCATAGACCAAGCTCCAGGAGAAAGGCAAGTCAGGAAAAGTTGCTCTTGCTGTGGGTTCCTAGGGCCACTGTGCCTCAAGTCTGTCAGCTGCCATTGCTGCAACTGGGCAGCACTGCTCAGGTGTCTCTGCTCATGGCTTCCTGTAGGCTGCTTGGCACTGAGAGCACCCCCAGTGTGAGAGCAGAGTCCCTCTTTCATCTCAGTGTGCTGAGAAGGAGATGGTGGTGACAGAGGCTGAGGAACACTCCTTCCTATCTGGTACATGGTGGATGGTTTCCCTGTGTCACTGGGTTCAACATTGCTCATCAAACCACCCCAAAACTTCCCAGCTGATGTGCCCATTGCTCAGCCAAAAGCCATGGGGCAGGACACCAGCAGTGCAAACCACTTGCAGGCTTTCCCTCTCCCCACTTCTCCCTGCAGCTCCAGGGAGGTGCCCTCTGGCACAAGAAATCAAAACTTCAGGGGCACTTGTCCCTGCCTGGCCACGGCAGCGCTGGCTCATGGTGCCCACTGCCTTTCCCAGCCGGCAGCCTGATGGCAGCAATGAATCAGCAGCCAGTGGACTTGTCAAAGGCATTCCTCCACTTTAATCCTATTGACAGGGACTACTGCCTGGAACAGGAACTGCAGGGTGAGCCATGTCAACAGCAGATTCTTATTACAGATAATATTGATGGGACCTCTTCTTGAATAATGAAGGGAAGAGCCCTCTGCTTTGACTTTTGTCTCCAACACCTAGAATTACTAAGAGTTTAACCATCGGAGGGGAGCTTAAGATAGTTGCATCTTAAAGGATCTGTTTTCTTGTAGAATTCAAGGCTGGGGGAAGGAGTTTAGCCCATACACTGGTAGCTCCATGCTGACCTTTTCACTACTCTTAATAAATGTTACAGTTAAATAAAGTCGGATGGATTTTTCTATCTACTGTAGCCTGTTATCCACTTTCTGGGGAAAAAAAAAGGTAAAAAAACCCCAAATCCCTGTTTAATATCACTGTTACTCATTATCTTTGGTAGCTTCAACGCCAAAAAGCAAGGAGGAAGAGCAGGGGCAGGACAAGTCAGACTGTATTATCAGGGTAATTCCAACCATTGCACATGGTTGTGTGTGTCTCTGTAAAAGCACCCTTTTAACAGAGACACACACAGTCATGTGCAATGGTAGGGCTGTTTAAATCTATTGTGATCTTACTGCCAAAGCTCAAACCAGACTCAGCCACTCTGGAAATATTTGGGTACGTTTTGTTTATTTATTTTTTAATTTACTTTCTTATTTTCCACTCTTTAAAAGCACAAAAATCCCTGTCTATCTGGTCTGGTCTCTATCACTTGGTTCTCTACAGGAGTGGAGTCATGAAAGCTGGAGGGGAGAGGCTGCCTGGGGAGTCAAAAGAGGGCAGAAAGCATCAGCTGTTCCAGGAAATAACCTGTCCTCACACATTTCCTCATGTTAAGGCTTCAATATTGAATGGAAGCACTGTGATGAGAGAAGGTAAGGAAGGAAGATGGGACTGATTAGTGCTCATTCTTGGATTTTAGAGGCAACCAGGAGCTCAAAGGTGACCCTCTGATGCCTTACAGCAGGGACATCTCTAAATGAAGTTTGGATCTCTAGCCTCCTATTGGGACAGATGAGGAAGACAGCAGGCAAATTTGGCTTTTGTCCACATTTTTACCTCCCAGATCCTAGAGCTGGCCCAGGACTGAACTGGCAGGTGGTTTAAGTTAGAGCAGCCACAGGGCTGCTCTAACTTAAGCCAGCTGGAATCTCTTCTGGGCTGGTTCTACCAGCCAAGGTTTGCTGGATTATAGCAGGGCCCTGAAAGTCTCCAGCCCATCACTGTGCGGCCTTCATGCCATGCAGTGATTCCATGAAGGACCAGGGAGCCGATGGCATGAAAATGTCAGGGCAGCTCCCAGCTGGTGCTTAAGGACAGTTTTAATTCCTTCACACTGCTGCAGAAAATCAGTATCTGGTCCAAGGAAGCCTGCTCTCATGGTATTTTTAGTCTGATTGTGAAGACCCTAGGAGTTTTGAATTGCCCTTATGGTTCTAAATATTGGGCTTTCTGACTTGAACTGTTAAATATTTTCCATACATAAACAGCAGCCACAAAATTTCAGCCACAAAATTCAAAAGTTAATGTCTTGTGTTTTAGATTTTTAAAAAAATGAAATGCCAGAACAAGACCAAGTAAAAGCAAAGTCTCCAAGCACTTTAGTTACTCTGAGTGCATCTCTTCCCTCAGGAATGGGTTTTTGACACAGGGACTAAGTGGGCTCTCTTGGCATGGTTCTTAAAAGTGCAAAGACCCAGCAATCACAGGGGGACCATTCCTGGAGCTGACTGGTCCCCCAGCACATCATGGGGTGCATGAGAAGGCAGCCCATACTCTCAGTGTGCACCCTGTACCTCTCGGCATTGTCCATGTCTATAAGCAGAAGATCCTTGGATCTTCTGATTTACCCAGGAAAAAAACATGGGCATTTGTTTTCCTGGAACAACAGACCACAGAACCATCTCCCAGAGTGACCTTGAAATCCACTGAAGTGCAATCTTCCTTGCCTTGCAGCTATGATTTATTCTTTTTTTTCCTCCAGAAGACCAAGGTGTAGGGTAGAAACTCAGCCCTCTTCTTAAAAAGGAGGCGGCATCTCCTCATCTCCACATTGTTGCACAGGGAGCTGAAATCTGGCTAGTGCAAGCCACTGGTGGCACCTATGGAATTAGCTGACTCTTCATCCCAAGAGCTCAAAAATCAGTTGGGTCCTTCAGGTCAAGAGGGGGTTTCTTAAACTAACAAAAAAAAAAAAAAAAAAAAAAAAAAAAAAAAAAAAAAAAAAGATGATCAATATTGTTTATTGTTTTCTCCAAGCTTGCTTTTTTCCTAGAACCTGGAAGTTGTTCCTTTTCCTTCTCTTTTAAAAATTAAATCTGAGATTTTTGCATAACACATTGAAGCAAAAAGCTGAGGAGGAGGTGAAGAAAAACATCAAGTACCATGGGACTAAAATTTCAAGAGCTTGCAACACTGATTATTTTTTTTTTCTTTCTGTTTTCCAGAGGAAAAGAAAACCATCCTCCATTTCACTGAGCACCAGCAGAGTGAACAAAAATATAAGTTGCTTCAGGGAAGGAAGGAACTGTGGAGAAATAGGTGTTCATATTCCATTTGTATTGGATTGTCTAAAACTTGTCTCGAGAGCTGCCTTCTGGAAACAGCTGCCCTGCCCTGAGAGAGCAGAGACGTGTGGGGAGAAGCTGTGTGTGTGGGGAGTCTCAGGCTGGGACAGGACTCAGGTTGTAGTTGCCTCTGATTGTGCTCAGGTCTCAGCAATGCCAGGTTCTCAAGGAGGACAAGGAAAGGTCAGGTTTGCAGTGGAAAGGCTCCACGAAACTCTTCCTCCCCATCATCTTCTGCAACACTCATCCTGGTTGGCCAGAACCAGTCCTGGCACGCAGAGAGGTGGAAGAGGACAGGTTCCCTTCCTGCTGGTCACCTGCAATGGTGTAGTGCCCCTGTGCTCAAGGAAGACATGCAGAGTCTGTGCTGGAGGTGTTCATGAGATGGTGGTACCCAACCACACCTCTGGTGCTTGCAAGACTCCTAAACCACCAGCAGCCAGAGGGATCCATGCATGGAAGCTCAGACAAGTAGGATATTGCCCTTAATATATCACATCCCAAAAGATGATGTCCCTGGGGATAAGGATGATGGTGTGGGTCTCTGCTCATGCAACCACAGTAGGCACCTACTGCAGGCTGTTCACCAGCACAAGTGACTGTGTCTATCTTGCCTTGGCTGTGCGTGGTCTGCACAGGGGGACTGTTATTTATTAATGGTTGGCAAGAGCTGCTGGAACAGAGGTGGAGCTCAAACTGCTATTCCTGCCTGTCTTCCATCACTTGTGTGCATATCTTTCTCAGGCTCACTCCTTTTGTGTTGAAATTTTCCATGCTTGGTCTTAGCCCAGTGACACATTTTTGCACATTTGAAGGTATGGACTGTGCTCGCTGGAGTCCACTTTGTAGAGCTCCTTGCTAATCTCTGCCTTGTGGTAAAGGTCCATCTTTTGTGTCTCAGGAGACATCAGGCTGAAGAACATCTTTAGAGGGTGAATCCTACTTTATTTACTTGTTTATTATTGAAAAAGTTACTTAAAATCTTACATTTCAGTCAACTCGAACTTAAAAGGAAATCTCTTGTTTAGATACTCCCTAGTGGAAATCTAAGCAGCTCTGGCAAAATTAAAGTTTTTCCATGGAACATTCAGATTTTGTGAAAACTACACTTTCTATTTAAAAAAAAAATATATTGGTCATTAGTTTTTCAACTGCTCTACTTTTTCAGGATGATTCAAAAACATAAAGGCAAAAACTTCCTATGTCTAATGTATCAACTTTTTTTTTTTATCATGACTTCAATTCAATCTCCTTAGCAAGGAAGCTAAAAAAAATTATTCAGCTTAAGGAAAAGCATTTTATCAGTTATAAAGTTGTGGAAATTTTAAATGGGTATCTTAGTGCAAGTATGGGATTTGCAGCTCGCTTTTCCTCCTATCTGGGTCGAGAATGCCAGGCTTAAAAACCTGGTCTTAACTTAGTTAAGGGTATCTCTGGTAGAAGGCTTTTGGTTTGTGGTGGGGGTTTTTGTTTGGATTTTTTTCTGTTTTTTTAAGAGCAGCTGAAATACAGAAAAATCTGTTTAGGACGGCAGGGCTAAAAATTACCTCTGGGAACTGGGAGACCTGCATTTATGGTGATTCTGAAACAGTGATTCCAAGGTTGAATTTATCATTTACAGGAGGCTTGTGGTTTTAACACATGTTTTTCCTTAGGATTTTCAAACTCAAAGATTGTTTTCCTTAGACAACCTTCCTTTTCTTAGAAAGCTGGGATAACCAAATATTAAGTTTAACTAATTAAATCTTCGTAAGTTAGCAATTTCCAGTCCAAGGATTAGTGACATTGCAGAGTTAAGACAAGCTCATTGTGCAGCTGTAGAATGTTCTCTATCTCCTTCTCTACCCTGTTGTGATGGGGTAACTTCTTGACTGTTCAGAGATTCTCCCTACAAGTAGATATAACTTGGTACTTTCAGATATGTACATGCACATACAGAATCAGTGTAGACTGTGCACAGAGCACAAAGCATAATTCTTTGCACACAAAATGCATTCAAAATGGTTAATTTGGAAAATACTCAGGATGCATTGCAATGGCACAGTGCTTCTCTCGGGGCTTTCACCCTCTCTCCTTGGCTGGCTCTGGCACCAGTGTCACAAAAAGGTGTGGTCCTGTATTCTGGAATACAGTTCTGATCCTGCAGGTTCTTTCCTCAGCAGCAGCAATGCAAGAAATAAAGGGATGGAACTCCAGTGGGGGACTTCAACTGGGTTTTATTAAATTCATGTGACTTCCTTTCACCCAGGAGTCGGCCCGCCAAAGCCAACCAAACTTGTGGGTTTTCACCTTAAATATGGGGGTGGGGAGTGGGGAGGATACAACTTGGAACCAATCCAGAATGGGAAGGGAGTGACCCTGAACATAAATGACAACTTACAGGACAAATCGAGGGACAAAGGGGGAAGAGGGACTTGGACCCCACCAACCACCTGACGTCCTCACCAGAACTTTCTAGAGATCAGGGTGAGGCTTCAAAGTGACAGGCAGGACCCAGGTGTCACATAAATGATGACTGATTAATAACAATAACTGGGGTAAACCATAATGGGGTAAAACATGGGGTACATGGAACAAACCATTATAAAACAAAGAACAAACGCATGCAGAAACTTGGTAAAACTCAAAATGCACCACAACATCGCATTACAGTGGATGACTTGATTTGAAACATTAGAATAGGTGATAAGAAGTCATGTTATGGAATCACTGATATATATACATATATATATGTAAATTACACGCACTTAAAGAGAAAAAAGTCTTTATAATTAACATGACAGATAAGAGCAACTGTGACACTTCAAATAAATGCAGTGGATTTGATTTTGAAAAAGAGTTTCAGAATCTGGGGATGTGTTAAAGACAGAAAAAAATGTGTGCACTCAGAGTTGAAAATTACCATCTTTAAAAACCAAGCAGCACCACAGAATTCCCTTGTTTCTGATGGCCTTCAGCACAGAGCTCCTAGGAAATGGGAGGGGGATTAATTTAATGAGAGCTAAAAAACAGAGGCCCTATAAGGGAAAGTTGAGGGCTTCTTTTCCATGCCAATAGCCATCCAAGGAGAAGACATCCCAAAATCTAGTTGTGGTGGAAGTAACTCTTGAGGACAGCTGCATCTTTGCAGACTTTGAAATAAAATGCAGGTCCGATTATGGGTTAGATGTTGGATGTAATGGACATTATGTTGGTCATTGGATGGAGGCTTGGCAACCAGATCAGTGAATAGTTATGCTTAGTTATTGGATGTGTGATCCTAGGTCCTGTGTTGGGCTAAGTTCCTATGGCCCCTTCAAAGCTACATGGGCAGGAAATAGAGGAGGGCAGCTGTATAACAGAAAGACAGGAATATTTATTTCCCACCAGCATGCTAATCTGCAGAGCCCATGACCAAGATTAATTAAAAAATACAAATTTCTGCAGCACTGTCTTCTCATTTCTTAGCTGTTGCTCGGGCAAAGCTGTTATTAATTCAGAAGGAGTCTGCCTGAGCAAAAACTCTGGAGTCCAAAATATTTTGCAAAGACTAAATATGGGAATTATTCACCTACCACAGAACAGCATCAGCCCCTGGGTGGAATGCAGGAGCTGTTTAACAATGTGCAGAAACATTTCCCCAAAGTTTTGGACAGGAGTTGACAGTTTCTGAATGCCCAGTTGAAGCTACAGCTGAAAGAAACCAGCAGTACAGGCCCCCTCCCTTACCTTGGTCCTGGATGGAAGGGTGAGCACCACCCACACAACTACCACACCACTTCCTATAGGACACTAAGAGATTTTTCTGGAGTTCACCCATCTTCTCCAGTACTCCATATGAGATCTGGAAAGTTAATCGCTCCAAGTGTCTGGGTAAGTACTGTAAAATGCTTCAATTGAATGAATAGAAATCATCTGCTTCATAAATGCCAAGGGCTTTCAACATGTCATTTCTTGGTAAACAAAGAATTTCAGCACGACAATATCTTAGGATGTTATTGGCCATATTTGTTCCCTTGTGCATATTGAGGCAAATGTGAACAAAGTTGCACAGCTACCCCTTACATCCTCCTTCAGCTTGGGGGTTTTCTCCCTGCTGCACTGGAGATGAGGGGGTTGATCTGTACCCAGACCCCAAAATTCCAGTTTCTGTGATGGTAAAGGGCAGGTGAAAGTTCTGCTTGTGGTTGGTTCTGCATGAAGTGCCATATACTATGACTAGAAAAAAAAACCCAAACAAAACAAAACTTTTTTTTTTTTTTTTTTTTTTTTTTTTTTTTTTTTTTTTTTTTTTTTTTTTTTTTTTTTTTTTTTTGGTATTAGAATGCAATAAAAATATGCGTGTGCTTCCCCCTCATCCCCCAGCTAAATTGATTACATCTGGTGGCATAAAAAAAAAATAGCCAAAATGTCAGACTGAGTCACACAGCCCCCTTGGGTGGTTATATTTATTTCAATAAATATAGCGTTGAAGCACTCATCAAAACAATTTATCCTTGGCTCTTCCTCTCTGCCTTCCCATCCCTATGCTTACAAACTCTTCTTGGTTCCCTAACACTTGTATTTAGCCCCAAGTCCCCTCCTTCCTCCAGTCTTTCCTTTCTCCATCTTTTCCTTCTCTGGCCTTGCTCTGTCCCTCTTCTTCCTCTTTGCTGTATCAACTCCAGCAAAACCTGTAATTTGCAATTCTCTGCTTGGGATGGCAGGGGAAGCTGGAGCACAGAGACAAGGCTTGATGTTTGTAATAAAGTGTCACCTCCTTAGTGCCTAGTTGCACGTTACTTGGGGTGAAGTGATGTGATAAAACACGTGACTGAGCTCCCTGCTGTAGCTTTCATCACTGCTGTGACCAGTGGAATGGGTGGGATGGGACCATGCCAGCTGGGATGGGCACAATTCCATCTCCAGCCTTATCTGCTATCCCTTGGCTGCCCTGACTTCCTGCAGTGGAAGAGGTGGATCTGCTGGCTCTCTTTTGGTGGATTATTCTTTGGTCTTGATTCACCTGTGTACCCTGTTTTCTCTCTGACAGGGAGCAGCACCAGAAGCATCTGTTTGGTGAAGAAAGTCTGTGCTGCACTGGGTGGGAAAAACCTCATTGCCAAGAACACCAAACCTCTCTTCCCAAACCTTCTGCCCAAATTGCAAAGAGAATGGCCATGTCATTGGCTGTACATCTTGCTCTATAAATTCCATAGCAATCTGCTGTCAGGTTCCGTCTGTTTTCATATCTTAAGCCAACCACAGCTGCAGAAGACTCTGCACTCTAGGATCCTCATGGATGGAAGTGGCTGCAGAAATGCATTTCTCTGTATTTACTCTATAATGATGAAAGGGCCTGGTCTGGCAGGAGCAGGGACTAAAACTCTTATTTGCTCTTTTTCTTGGGCTGGTGGAATGCCCTGTACAGAAAGGCCCCATTTCTTTCTTTGCTACTTCTACAGTGATAATGAGAGATGAGGAAGACAGAGATAACCTCTTGGGAATACCCTTGCCTGGAAGAGGACTTGAGAAGCTCTTGGCACTGCTGTTCCTGAGCTTAATGCTCTCTCTTTCACTCATTGTGTCTCCAGCTCCCATCCTGGGCATCAGGCTCCTGTTGTACAGTGCTACACATTTTTCTCCTGTGGTAAATCAGAGCCCCCTGGGATCTGGTATTGTGCTTTTTTTGTTTTTTCCCCAGGTATTTTCGTCTGTGAACCACAGAAAACTGAATAGGAGGAAATGAAGTGCAGATTGAGAACATGGTTGAGTGCACTTGCTAAAATAAAACATTGTGGGGGAAGGGAGATATTCTTTTATAATAGAAAATGAAGTGTGTTTACTTTTTATTGATGAAGTATTTAATTGTACAGAGGGTTTGAGAGATGTTCTTGGCGGCATCTCAGACTGTGCATGGACTAGAAATGCCAGTTGGTCCTTGGTACAAAATAACAGGCTAGGTTAAATATTTTGTGAATGGGAAGGCCAAAGGCATGCCATGGGGTTTTTGATGACATGCCACAGTTGTGCCAGGAGAGCCAGGGAACTCCAGTGATATCTTCTCTTACAGGACTAGATGCTAAGATTACCCAAGTCTTGTTGAGTGGATGTGTTTTGACAACACAGGAGGATGTGCTGAACTCTGCACAGCATGGCATTTTGTTCTGGAGCTGTGCCACAGAGCCTTAGAGCCTGCCTGCTCTCTCTTATGCCTCTAGCTTATTTTCTTAAGCAAGCACAAGCAAGTGCAGGGTGTAGAGATAAGGCTGTGACCTTTCAGATTATTCTGTTACTCTATAAATACTGGATGGGTCCAGTGAGGCAGCTGGGTTTTTTTGTGAGGTTAAAATAATTTCATTAATTCAGATGTCTACAAGCAGCAACCTATAAGTCATCAGTGACCCGGTCTGATTTTTTGTGGGGGACAGACCTCTAGAATCCATGTCCCATCTCTAGAGCTGCCCTGTTCTCCCTGTGTTTCTGAATCTTCGTCTAAAAATTTGTAAAAGTTTGCATGATTCAGTGAAGGATCACGAGGCTTCAAAAGCAGAGGAGACCAAGAAGCTTGGAGTCTCCATTACAGGTCTGTGCACCTTTACACAAAGCATGGGCGCAATCAAGGGGTGTGATTACTCATAATGAATTAAATGGGGCTGCTTTTGTTTAGTCTTAGTTATGTAAAGTGTCCAGGGAAGCTCTTAAGCACATGCCAAGGTCAGTGAGAGCTAATCACCTTTACAAATCTTGCTTGGACTCGTTGCTTTTCAGAGTCACAGTTGTCTTTAGCCACGAGAGCTGATGGTGCCACAAAACTCTGCCTCTGCTTCCAGTCCAGTTCTGTGTCCTCCAAACGGCACAGAGACCAGCCCAGCAGAGCAGATCTCAGCTGCAAGGGAATTGCAACTTCATTTGCCTTCCTTGGGGATAAAAGCCTCTCATCATCTTGTGAGCTGCCACAAGAAGAGCTGAATCCTGCCACATGGGAGTGGGCAGTCCTGGTGCTGACCAGCATGACAGCAGAAAGTGGAAGGGGAATTCAGGCAGAGAAGAAATCCTACACGGGAGAATAGATGCAAGAAATTCCTGGGAATGTTACAGAAATCAACATTCCCCCTTTCTGCTCCTTCCAAACCAACCCACCTAAAAAATGCTGTTTTGTGGGCTATTTTGGAAAGGACTCCATGCCTGGGGAATTTTTGGCTGATGCTTATGGCTTTTAGAAATTTCTGGGAGATCAGACGAATAAAAACAGGAACCAGATGGGACTTCTAGCTGCTGGAAAGAAAGGAAGGAAAAAAAAAAAAACCAGGGAGGATGGGAAGGAATCTTTTCCTTATTTAAGATGTGAAAAGCACTTGTTCACTTTTGGGGAGTTCCCCCATCACCTTGGATTTTTTAAAGTAATTTACACCAGTTCAATTATATTCTCTTAGGACATTTATCTCTGTTCTTGTTGTTGCTAGGAATTTTTCTTTCTTTTGCAACAAAACCCAGTTTATTTTTAGGAGAATTTAAGCCTTTGCTTTAACAGATAAAAAGAGAGTCAGGGGTTGGTTTTGTTCTTGCAGCAGCCTCAACATCCCTTGGCCATTACTTACTGAGTTTATCTTTGAGGCTGTTAAACATGGAAAAAGGCAGCGGTAGTGGAGAGTAGAGAGAAAGTGGAGGTGAAGAAGGTAGATACAGCAAAACTGAGCATATGTGGGTCCTATTTGAGGTAAAAGGCCATGAAAGGGAGAGGTGCACTATACTGGAACATATCGTAAACCCAAATGTGGACCTTAAAAGCATGGGGCCTGAAGCAGCCCAACTTGTCAGGCATCCTATTGGATTTGTGGTGTCTTGGCTGTTGGGTTTTGGGGTTGTAAATCCAAAAAACAGGTCTGGTTTAGTTCCAGGTTCCATTTTATCAGACCTTGGCTCTGCAGCTGGTTAATTTTTCAAAACATCCCAGAGGTGGAATAGAGTCCAAGGAGCATTTTCCAGCTCCTTGGTCCAAGCTGGACTCTGGCTGGGAGTCGTGGTCCAGCCATGATCTGACACCATGCTGGGACTGGGCTCAGTTTTGCTCCATCCTTTTGTCTCCGGGCTGATGGGCACTGGGGGACCAGTGCATGGGGTATGTGACAGTGCCCTGCTCTACTCAGGGGAGCCATGAAGTCTTGATGCCCAGCTGGCAAGAAGGAAGCAAAGCAGAGACCAACTTGTAGACAGAGGTGGATAAGACCAACTTATGGACCTTGTCACTACTCTTCTTTTAAGGGTCTGCTTTTAAAGAATTCTTTTAAGTTAATTAGGGAGGATTTTTACCTTCCGATTTTCCAGTTATTTACTGCTTCCTGGGAGAAAAACATCCACTTTTCCCAAGTTACTATCTTGTTTTATAACCTTTCTTTTCTTGATAATCTCTTCATACTATTTCTTATGCCCTCTGAACTGCAGCCTTTCCCAAGATAGGGTCATTAGCACAAGGCAATGACCCTTGATAAAACTTCACTCATGGTTTTTAAGTCAATATGAAGGGAAATCCGTCCCTAGGACTTAATGCTGTGTAAATTGTATTTCTAGGAAACTGATTGGAAGCTCCTTAAACAACATTGGACTACTCAGTGTGCTATGATACTTATTAGTGGTGATGTACAAAGTCAACTGCAGATATTTTAAGACACAATAGTTGATCATTTATTTGTGTTTCCAAGCGTGTGTACTTTTGAACACATGGCTTTGGTTCCAGGGTTCGTCACAGATGGACATAACTAAGCCAGCTGCTTGAAGCCTCTACTATGGTGACCAATTGATTACACTAGTTTAAATGGAAAAAAATGCACCAAAATGTAAGGCTTTAGGTTTGAGTGCCCAATTCGAGTTCTGACATTTGTGGCTTTCTTTATTCCTTCAGCTCATGCTGGTCCAGCAGGATGTCCCATATAAGAATGCTGCTCAGTTGTTTTTTGTGATTCCAGTGAGCTGTTTTTTCACAAATCTCTGGAAGGAAAGAGACATAGAGGACTTGGTTCACAGAGTTTGTACAAAAGCTTTTATTTTTCTTTTTTTTCCTCCCTTTGTTTTTGCTTCTCATGGATCTGAAATGGTAGTGTTCTCAGGAGTGACATGGTGGAATTTTTAAAGCAAAGTGCTTATCACATGACTCAGGTGTCAGCTGTCACAGTCAAAGCAGTATCACCCCAGGAATTTTGTTTGAATTTAGCTCCCAGCTCAAACAAAAGTCATCTGAGTAGGCAAGCTTTTACTGGTTTCACTTTGGCTTCCCACGTCGGTTTAATTTGGCCCATGTTTGTTCAAAATATCTCCAGCTGTCTAGAAACTTGTTCCTAGCTTGCTGGAACATTCACAGCCCTTTTGGCCAGTGTGACCTTAGCTATAAAGGCTGGATGTGGTTTATTTCAGATGCTTTTTACCAGCTTTATTATATATAAGGCAGCTCACATAATTGAAAGGGACACGTGTCGGCTGCTGTCTCTGCAATTGCAGGTTATGAGTTACTGTTGTCCACAGTGCTCAGGCATGAGATCTGCCACAGAACACCACCTCATTTTGTTCCATGAGAGCTTTTGCTAAAATTTTCTTTTATGTTATGACTCATTTTTCTTCTCCATTGGACAGTTTCCCTGTGTCTCACACTGAGGACCCAAGTGTCAGAAGATTAAAGGACTGTCTTTTTGCCCAACTAATATGAATTGGATGTTAAACTGTGCACTACTCAGAAAATGAAATGCCTTCTAAAGAAGTAAGTGGCTGGAAGGAGGCAGTGAAAATCCATCAGATTTGCATGACTAATTAGCTTATCCATTAGTTATTATCCTCTGTTTACTTGTAATGAGAATCTTCAAAGATTATTCTATATTGGACATCCTGATAATTTTTTGCCTACATAATTTTTTCCATATTGAGATCCTACTGTGCTGTGAGCTCTACCTTGACATACATAATTCTTTCTTAGCTCAGCTGTCCATCCCCTAGAGGGTGTTGATCCTGTGTCCATCAGTGGTGGATGGACTGAGAGCCCACACAGCCCAGACTGTATGAGACATTTTCGCTTTGCCCCAAAATTGGGTCTGAATTTCTTGGCAACTAGAGCCCAGACTCATTTTATGAGATGCAAATATTTCTGGATATGAAGCTCTGATTTTCAGTTAGTGTATCTTGAGTTATTCTACTTTTCAGTTATTAAAAAAGGGCTTCTTTTGTGAAAGTCATCAATGTAGGGAAAAATTATCTCTGTGTGTCTCCTGGGTGTTTGGTATAATTTTGTAAAGGGAAATGTGACTTCTGTAGTTGTTATTCTCAGATCTTCCTTACTTATAAATGTTGAGACGATATGAATTATCTTCTTTTAAAAATCAGCATTCATTTTTCACTAGCTTTCCAAGTTTCTATATGTCCTGCAACTATTTAAATTTATTCATTTGGAGTGGAAAGTGGGAATGTCCATATGCCCAAAACAGGACATGGGTAGCATGTGACCTTTGGATTTTGAAACACTGGGGCTTAAAAGTACAATTCTGAGGATTTTGTTTTGTTTTGAAGACCCTGCTATGTCATGCTCTTAGAAACATCGTTAGAATTGAAAAAGAGGATAGGTGCAATAAAACTGACTTTTGACAGATTTTTCCCAAAGAGCTGGATCTAGTGCAGTTCTCTTCCTGCAAAACTCAACCATTTCCTGTTTTCTGGCATTTATATATTTCCATCGGTCATATAAAATTTTGCCATTTTACCACAAAAAGTCACAAAACTAAAAATCAAAAACAGAGAAAAAATATGAAGAAGTCTTTTAAATCTGACGAGACTTTCATCTCTGCAAGGAAGCAAATAAATTTTTTATTTGTGACCTAACTTGTCAGCTTTAGGGAAACTTAGGCCTGAGCCTGATATTATTGTGGAAGCTGATTTTGCCAGTTCAGTGATATTTTTCCTTTGCCGACAACCTGCAGAGATGTGCTGGATGCATTTTGTCTTGGAATCAAAGCTCCTGATATATTTGGGACTTTCATCATCACATATTTCAGCCTGGATGAAAGGTAGGAACTGCTGACCTCTCCAGGCACTTGTCCATCATTTCCAAAAGTTTGCTAAAGAGCTTATAGATAATATTATCTCTATGTTGCCTGGAGCCTGTTCAGAGTGTTTGCTGTTTGGATGGTGAAAGCAGTGACATTATTTCCTTTGAAAAATGCCTTAATTTCCATGGTGCTCTCCGTGTCTTGGTTCTTGCAGGTTCCCCGAGCTGGAGTTTTACGAGGCCGTTCCCCATCCCGCGGGCACATCCCCACAGCGGGGATGGACAGACGGACTGCTCAGGATGACCACAGCTCTGCTCTGGGGAAGCGACTGAGCGAAGCCCACCCATCACTCATCCCCGAGTGCCCGGACATCCCTGGGAGGGGCTGTGTCCAGGGGCCAATGGTTTAAGTGCTTTGCTGAACTGGGGCCAAGGTCCAGCGCGGAGCCTGCCGCTCCCGCCGGCTCCCGCTTTGGCGCCGCACCGTGGAGTCAGCCCTGGGCTCGCTCTGGAGGACGTTACGAAATCCTGGCCCTGACAGAGAGCAGATGCATTATTGGGAAGCCCTCGGGTCATGAGAGGGCTAATAGTCACATTCCTGCCTGGGATGGCAAAAGATTTACGCCGCGCGTTCGCTCGCCTCGCCTCGCCCTGCACCAGGCCAGCTCCCTACTTCACCGGCCCCCTCGGCTTTAATTGTTGTGTTAATGGCCCTTTTATTTGAAGCAGATCCCCTGGCTTACAGAGGACAATGACATTATGTCGTATTTTAGATGTATTTACATTCTCCTTGCCACAGGGATAACGTTCTAATTATTTTCTATAGCTGACAGCACCAGCGTCTCTGGTATTAGGGACCCCTTAGACCTGATTACATGGTCTGGTTTTCCTCAAATCGCCCACAAATGACAGTGTGGAGCAGGTTGATTATCAACTGACGTACCTTCGCTTAGCACAACTCGCTCCTGAAACAAATGTCCTGAAAAAGATAATCCGCGTTTAGAGCGTGTGTCTTCACTTGTGTGGAGGAAGATGGGCTCAGGAGGTGAAGCCCGACCTGTCCCGACTGCCACACAGCCTGTGGCAATCCGTACCCAAAGGCTGTGGAAAAGGACGCTGTCAGCTTTGTGGCTACCGTGTAAAACAGCGAACAGCAGCATGGAGACGGGGTGGTGGGGCAGGGGAGAGAGGGGAGAAGCAGACTCCACTCTAAGCAGTTGGCTTCGTTTTGCAATGAGGTGTAGAGAGGTACCAGAGTCTGGTCCATGTGAGGTTGTGCCCAGCTGATTTGAGGGGAGAGGAGCAGCCAGACGACAACAGAGAGAGCTGTGCAGCAGGCTTGACAGGCAGGGGGGGAGAGGAGGCACTGTCAGGTGAGTGGCACTGGTGGATGGAGGCTGGGAACTGCATGGAGAAAAGAGTTGCAATGGAAGATGAGACCGGAGAAACCTGAGATGAAGACCACTGCAGAGCTGGAGATAAGTGCAGCAGAGACTTCAGAGCAAAGGGTGATGCCCAGGAGCTGGGAGCACATAGAAGTAGGGACAGCAATTGAGATAAGAAGAGTGAGAGACACAGTTATTAGAACAAAATGATTTGATTTATCCTGAGTCATTTATTCACCAAATTTTCCCCTTGAGGTCTTAAACAGACTGAAGTGGTTTCAAATGTCATTATTTAGAACAATTCAACAAAATGTTTGTTGCTTTGAGAAAAAAGGAGGGGTGAGGAGAAAAGAAAGAAAGGAAAAATAAAAAGCCTGGATTGCCTGGTTTGCCACATTTGAATTTTATTGCCAGACTGGGATGGGTCAAGAAAAATCACTCTTTCTGTTTTCTGAGTGGGAATTTCACTTACAAAGCTGCTCTGATGTGGATGCTTACCCAAGCTCAGATGTAGTCTTCATGTGTATTCTAACGTGAAATGGCAAAAAGCAAATATTTGTACTAGTGAAACTCTGCCAAAGAAATTTTTCTGCACCAGGACATCTCAACATGGAGGCAACTTCATTCCAAAATTAAGGTACATCTTCGTGAAGACTTTTCTCCTTGTAGCTCTGGAGATTATTTTATATTTGGAGCTGCTGGGCACATAAGGCGGTTTTAAAGTAAATAGAAAGGCAAAGACATTGCCCCAAGGGAGTTCAAATTTAAGCCAGACCGAAGCAGAGTGAAAACGCTGGCTGCATTGTATTAAAAACCAGAAGGTGGACACTTCTATTTGGAAAGCCAAGGAGTCCACTAAGCAATTTAGTTTTTCTTGTGTGCATGCGTGCCTTCTGTAATAACTTCCAATTTTGGCTAAAAAGAAATGTTTCACTCCTTCCCTCAGTAACACTGGAGCCGATGTGCAAGGTTCAGTGAAAGATGGCAGGAGGGTAGACGTCTCAGAAATACTGTGTTGCTGTTTTGTGAAAATAAAACACTAGCAGGAGAAGAGGCAAGCAAGCCATTATTTCTAAGAATAGCTTTTGCACATGCAGAAGCAGTATCATTAGTATTAAAAGGTATGAGAAAGAGGAAAAGAAGGGTAAGGTATTGTCTTGCAGCTATTGTGGCTGCAGGCATTGGAGATGTTTCTGTCACAACGCCTACATGAGATTTGTACATTTTGAGACACAGGGCAATTCAACCATGGGAATATGGAATTCAGGAGAACAGGGTCCATATTTCCAACCCCTCTTGAAGTTACCTGTTCATTTTGAATTTGCTTCTGTGATGGATGGGTGGCAGTCTGGAGATGCTTCCTGTGGCTCAAAGAACCACGAATGAGCACGTTATCTCCTGCCCCTCTTGGAGAACATTTTAGGGGTGGAGGTGCTGATGATTCATCGTCCAATTGCCCAGAGTGAAAACAGTAGCTAGAGAGAGGATTTTCTTACTGCTGCTTTTATGCTGGGCCGAGTAATAGAACTGAGTACCTGTTACATGGTTTGGTCAATGTGATCAATCTGTTCTCTTGGTATTGGAGGAGGAATGACAAAATGTGCTTCTGGTTCTGTTATTTTTGCAATTTCACTTGAGAATATTCAAGTACATGCATCCCATGCAGATTTGCTGCCCTGTGAATGTCTGAGCTGTAATGAGGTGAATGTTACTGGAAAGCAAAGGTTTAATTAGCTCTGCTGTTTCAATACTTTCCTAAAGTGCATTTCAAATGATATGCTTCATTGTGAAATCAGTCATCAATGCTGTGTTTGATGGCTACAGAAACTGTGTGGTTTTATCTTTTTTCCTGAGAAGCCCCTGATCAGATTACTTAATTTCCAGAACATGGCACAAAAGAATAAATTGCAAGTACTCTGTGAATTATTAAAGGAGAATATTATGAATAACTTCAAAAGGAAATGCATGGTAGAATTTTTTGTCATGTTGGCTAATTGTCCAGTAGCTGAAAGGAAAAGAAAGGATAAATCAATTAGTTCTGATTTATTAAAAGGTTTTTGCTGATAACTTTTGGATAGTTGCACTTGGCAAACTAAATGTTTGTGTGGACATCATACCAAAGATTTGGGAGTTGGTTTGTTTTCTGAAATAAAAATTATTTTATCGGATCAATATTAAAATATTTAATCAGATCACAGCACCGATTGATAGAAAAGTGATGCAATATGATTCTGTAGGGCTTTTCTCTGTGAGTCACACAAAGTGTGCTGATACAGAGCTCCTCTAAAGGGGTCAATATATAGCGCAACAGAAAGATAAGAAGGGCCATAGTTTTTCTAGGAGCTCTGCAAGACTCTGGACATACACACCAGGACAAGCAGGAATGAAATTTTAGAAAAGTTTTGGATTCATAAATCACTTGTGGTGGAGACCAGGAATGGGAGCACCAGCCGTGGTGGGGACAGGCCCAGGGCGCTTCGCCTCTGCCACGTAAGGAATCTTCTTCTACACTGCTGACACCATCGTTATCTCTGCCCCAGTGGGGTCTTGGCTGGTGGAGCCTCACAAGTCACACTTGTGCATGGAGCTCACTTTATCTTCATTGAGAGGTGGAGGCTGAGTCAGCCCTGCTGGGATTTGCACCAGTGGTTCCAGGAAGTCTGGGTATTTCAAACCTTAGGCTTAGACGTCTAATCATCCCCTTATCTAAACTGCCTAACATCTGAGTCTGCAAAATTGGGTTGGAAATCTCACACAAACATGCTTTCCCCAGCGGCATTTCTGGGTTTGTTTGCCAGTGGAGCCTGGGACTACAGAAGGACACAGGAGATTCAGCTTTGAAACCAAAGGTTTAATCAAAGTGTTGTGTGAAGACCTGGTTCTTCCTTGATTGATGGCTTGCTTACTGCTTGCTGACATTTTGGGGGAGAAAGAGAGAGTTAACACTCAGGTAAGCACTGACCCTCTTGGGCCATAAGTTTAGAGGAACCTAGTTCTTTTTAACTAATTTCTGCAGGTGATAGAAGGAAGTTGTTTATTGGCTTCTCATAACTAAAAGTCCTACTTCTCGATTCATGCAGAAATTGTTTAATTTATCTAAGGTGTTTTTTTCAATGCAAGAATTCAAAGACAAATGGTGTGACATCCTACATCAGGCCAGCATCTCTCAATCCTTTCTAAAGTGACTGCTTCAAATTCACTTGGCCACAAAACCTGAGGAGCTCAGACATATGAAATTCTTACAGGCTTGTGAGAAAAGCTGGTCGACTGGGGATGACAGACTAAATTAGCACCCCTATTAGGAAACAGTTGCAGTGTTAATTCACTCCTTATCATACAGCAGAGGATCCTAAGCAGAGGATGAGTCAAGGGGGAGGTGAAGGGCTCTCTGGTGTCCCCCAGCTGTGGAAAAGCTCTAGTCAAAAACACTCTCACTTTATCAACTATCTTGTTGTGCAGTGGTACCTTAAAAAACAAACAAATTGGCTTTGTTTGTTCCCTTGACCCCCTTCTCTCAGAGCTGCTGGCGTATACAGCACTTTTGTTGATAGCTTGTGACAATGTGGAAGTTCTTTCTTTTCACCTTAGTCCTGTCGCTGGAGGGAAGGAGCATCCTGTGGCTCAATGCTACATCAAATTGGGTGATACAATAGAAAGGAAATTTTCCAGTTTTATCCCCTAGTCGAGAAAAAGCACTGGTGTAAACAATTCCTCACAAATCAGTGTTTTGATATGTCTGGCTTTTTCTTTTTTTTTTTTTGGAGTATCCATGAGCCGATGCATGCTACATTTCTGATATTAACCCATAATAGCAAATCTCTAGAGAAACTGACTGCTGTTTGCTGCCCATCTATAGTAGTTAAGCCAGATTCCTCTGTTCTGATTTATCAGATAGGGTGACTGATGATGTTTGTAAATGTAAATTTTAAGTTTCCTCAAATTCTAGTGTGTAAAGCTTCAAAACAGTCATTTTCTATAAACACTGTTGCTTGAAAAAGTCCTGCCACATGAATATCTGGTAAAGATGAATACAGATTGCATGCAGTGTTGGCAAAAAGGCACCCATCTATAAACACAGAGTTACTATTCATGGAGATTTCTTTTATCATCTTTCCAGTTGTACAAACAAACCAGCACCACCACCCCCGGTAATACTGCATTGTAAATTACCTTCCTTTTAAAAGCCCTCTCCCCTTAGTGCTTTTCACTCAGGAGATGGGAGACAGCCCTGGGCTTGTTGTCTTCACATCAAATACAAGCTGCAGACTCTGGGTATTCACCTGAATTATATGAACCTCTGTGCTGCAGCTATTTACTTGTTGTGATACATTTCCTTTTCTTGATAAACTAAGCCCTGAAAAGACACATCTGTTTCAGCATTACCCCCTCAAGGCAGTCCATCCGCCCTCTGTTCTGTAGCATCTTTTCCTCTCACCTTTTCTTTGCCTTACCCTCTGTAGTTTGCTGCATTTTTTTGTCACACATTCATGAATTGAGTTGAACTCCTGGGGCAGGGACTGTGCTGTGGTGGTTGCCTATGGAAAGCCACTTATCCTGCCATGGATATGAGAATCATTTAGGGGTATACAGCAAGAGCTGCAGCCCATTTTGGGGCTGAAGCCTGAAAGCTTGAGTTGGGGGCTTTTTCTAATTCATTACACAGCACCCATCTATTCTTTCTACAATGCTCACAGGTCTCATTACCCTCAGTTTCTTATTAACTTTGCTGATGTTCAGCATCTTCAGCACCAGGCAGATCTGGTTCCCAATCATGCACTAATGTACCAGGATTCTTTAATACTTTTAATATATGCACTGAATGCTACTTTTATTGGAAACCAAACAAGACTGTGATTTACAATTAAAATAAATACAAAATAATTTATTAGAATACACTATTGGAGTCACAGCCTCCACAGGTCATCTTTCTCTGTTATACTATCCAAGTACTAGAAGTACTTATCCAAGTACTCAGTACAAGTTTTACCATGTGGCATCCAAAAATCCTCCATAAAAAGCTTTTGATTTGCACCTAGGAATAACTTTGAAGAGAAATGAAAGCTGGAGGCCTAGATCTTCGTAGGAACACGGGAACCTCTGTACAGCTGGAACCTCTGTACAACTTCACTACAGTCTGTGCCCCGCAGTCCTTTCAGCAGCAGGAGCAGTGAGGAGGTTCCCCAGGCGGTGGTGGCCGTCTGTCTACGTATTCTGCTCTCAGGCCTCTCCTGCCCTTTGAAGATTCCCCATTGTTTGGGCCATTAACATACTTTCGGGTGGATGTTTATCTTTTTTGAAACTTTACAGCAAGCACATTGTTAAAGCAAAGCCCGAGCAGGTCTTTGCAAGAAAGCTCACAGCCCTTTGGTAAGTTCAACGCATCTCTGAGTAGCTCTTCCCTTTATTTGATCAGCTTCTAAAACCTAACAGTTCTGTGAGTAAACATTTATAGATCAAATCAAAAGCTTGCAAAAGGAAGCACTCTCAATAGATTAGAAGCTAAACTGATCTAAATTAGAACAGATGCAGAGATAACCTTGCCTGGCTAAAAAGCATATACTATTGGTTGCACACAGATAATTAAATGAATGAGCCCTTTTCTATTGAACAACTGATGTGCAATTGATAAACTTAATTAATAATTAACTTTTTAATTAAATATCAATTTAAAACAAGTGTTGTAATGTGTCAGTCACATTTAATTTTACTGCCTCTTCTTCATTACAGAACTGTCATTAGGGTTATAGGTATGTGTTTAAGATGCCTCCATGTACTGGAGAGGGAATAAATGTGTCCACTGGGCACTCATCAGTGAAGAAATGGTAATAAACAGCAGCAACTGGAGACAAAGCCAGCGAGCCTCTTCAGAGAGTCAGAAGGAACCACAGATAAATGGCACATCCTTGGAAGCAGCTTCCTTAGCAGCAGAAGGACTTGGGTTTATGCTTTTGTTGCATACTATCTGAGGTGGCAACAGGTACAGGAGAGGTGAGTCCTCCTTGTACCTGCTCTCTGGGAAGAAGGTTCTTCCCAGCTTTATGCATGAAGGGGCTCGATGAAGCCAACACTTAACATCTAAACGCTGGCCCGTGTTTAGGGGAGAGAGGTCCATCAGTTATTGCCTTGTTTCAGCAAAACAACCCTGCAAAAGTGAGGGAAAGCTGCATCTTTTTGTATGTGTCTTCTCACATGATGCCTTAGTGCAATTCCTATTAGTGCTAATGGGGTAATTGGCTCCCCTCAATGTGAACTCCCTATAATGCATCCACATAACTTGATTTGAGAGTGTAAATCCTATTAGCCTGAATGGCGATCTTTTCTGCCTCTAATTCACCCATTTGATCCTGCGAGCACTAACAGCCGATCTCGCCTCCCTTTGAAAGCCCTAAGTAGGCATCTGACTTCCGCTAAATGGTGTTTGCAAACATTCCTGGTGCTATCACGCCTCTGGGACGCTGCCCTGCTCGGCGGCCCCCCCTGAGCCCGCCTTTCCAGACATCTGTGCACAAGGGATGCTCCTCCGGGCCGCCTGCTTTTCGTCTGCGCGCCCGGGGCAGCCTCAGCTCCCGGCCACATGTGGCGGCTGCGCGGCTGCATCGTGCACCCGGGACAGCGCTGTGTGCCCGGGACAGCTCTGTGTGCCCGGGACAGCTCTGGGTGCCCGGGACAGCTCTGTGTGCCCGGGACAGCTCTGGGTGCCTGGGACAGCGCTGGGTGCCCGGGACAGCGCTGGGTGCCCGGGACAGCTCTGTGTGCCCGGGACAGCGCTGTGTGCCCGGGACAGCTCTGTGTGCCCGGGACAGCGCTGTGTGCCCGGGACAGCTCTGTGTGCCCGGGACAGCTCTGTGTGCCCGGGACAGCTCTGTGTGCCCGGGACAGCTCTGGGTGCCCGGGACAGCTCTGGGTGCCTGGGACAGCGCTGTGTGCCCGGGACAGTGCTGTGTGCCCGGGACAGCTCTGTGTGCCCGGGACAGCTCTGTGTGCCCGGGACAGCTCTGTGTGCCCGGGACAGCTCTGTGTGCCCGGGACAGCTCTGGGTGCCTGGGACAGCGCTGTGTGCCCGGGACAGCGCTGTGTGCCCGGGACAGTGCTGTGTGCCCGGGACAGCGCTGTGTGCCCGGGACAGCGCTGTGTGCCCGGGACAGTGCTGTGTGCCCGGGACAGCTCTGTGTGCCCGGGACAGCTCTGTGTGCCCGGGACAGCTCTGTGTGCCCGGGACAGTGCTGTGTGCCCGGGACAGCGCTGTGTGCCCGGGACAGCTCTGTGTGCCCGGGACAGTGCTGTGTGCCCGGGACAGCTCTGTGTGCCCGGGACAGTGCTGTGTGCCCGGGACAGCTCTGTGTGCCCGGGACAGTGCTGTGTGCCCGGGACAGCTCTGTGTGCCCGGGACAGCTCTGTGTGCCCGGGACAGCTCTGTGTGCCCGGGACAGCGCTGTGTGCCCGGGGCTCCCCAGTGGTCTGGATGCTTTCTGGGGCTGTGGTCCCCCGGCTGCTGCTCCTGTGGGATACTGCACGTTTGGAGATTGCGAGAAACATGCTGCATCGAATGAGAATGACAAGGGTCGTTCAAGGGATGGCTTCTTTGCTGCAGACTTCTGTCTGCCATCCACCGAGTCCGTGCCTCATCCTAACTGTAATCCTTTATTCTTTTCCCCTCGGTTTAAAACCTTACCTAGGGAGCTCAGCTGTGATTTACGTACCTAAATACAAAAAAGTATATTCAAAGCACTCAGCTTCTCTGCAACCTTGGCATTTGGTTCCTTCCACCTACCTAGTAAACACTCACAAAGAGCAAAGGAATACTCAGAAGGCAGGAAATTGGGTTTGCAAACTTGTGGGGAATAAAAGGTGAAAGGCTGCAAGAAACATTTCCCACCAACCCTGTGTCTGCTAGCAACAAGGAGAAATATTTAAGCACCTCGCTGAGGATGTAAGAAAATCTTTTCATGGTGGAGGATCTGAGTGAAGATCAAGGGTTGCTTTTATTTGGTTGTTAATGTCTTGATTTGTTTCCAACCAAAATAAGTAGGGTAGAGGATAAACCAACGGGCTCTTGATTGTCCTTCTGCAGTGTGGGGCTTGAAGCCAGCTGGCAATGACTCCCCAGAAGGTACCATCATGGACACGGCACCAGACACCTATCCGGGTGGAATACACTGCCGATGAAAGGATGATTTCTTTTCCTGCTCTGCCTCATAAAAGGATATTCTCGCTTCTCCACATGTGAAGAGAAGATGGGTCCCTCCCGTGAGGAATGTTACTGCTGGCCACCACTTCCTCTCTGAAAGCCCCATTTGAAAAGGAGGAAATAGTTGGTGGAGGAAGTTCCTGAAAAGGAATCTTTCAAATCCTTATTTTCGTCCGTTTTTTTTTACAGGGGACACCCAATACAATGGAAATAATTGGTAGGACTGCCTCAAGTGACAGAAAAATTGCAGAAAACTGCAAAGAGTGTGACAGCAAGAAAACCGGCTTATTCTCCATTTATTGTACAATATTTATCATCAACCCGTTTTGTATATTTTGCTTTCTTTTGTGTAATCTTATCATCACTGGGATTGAAAACGATGTAATTTTTGCTCCTTTGAGTAGTTGCCAAAAAAGCACTTACGTCGGAGTATTAGTGTATCATTTGGCTAGCACATCACATAATGGTTTTTTTACAGCAAGTATTTAGCCTTGTTTTCATCCTGTGGGAAAGAATGATGGGTCTGTTTTGTGAAAATAAGAGCTTGTGGCAACGTGGACATGCAAGAGATAGAAACATAATGCAACAAATTAGTTTCAACACAGAGAAATGAAGTAGTCCAGGCTCCATATACATTCAACAGTGCTGGTTTCTTTCTCTCTCTTTTGTCTCTCCTTTTTACTCTTATTCTGAAATGTATTGTTGGATTTTATGGGAGAACTTTGCAAGCAGAAATTATTTGAATTCAATGAGCTGCCTACTTGATTTGGGCATGAAGATGATGTTATACTTGTATACATATGTATGTTTATGTAATGAATGCACACATATAGGTAAAAATAGTAATTATGAGCACATTAGAGAGAGAGAGAGAGTAGTTGTTGGTTCCAAGTAAATATGATAAAATGAATCCTTTTTTTAAAACTCAGTGCAAGTTTGTGGTGTTAGCAAGAACCAAATTTGCTTTATTGTAGCCTGGACATATACTTTAGGTCTTGGCATCAAAAAGAGTATCATGAAGCAAAAGAAGTCTGATCATTCTAATTTCCTCTCAGAAAACGAAGACCTAGAGCAAAAAGTAATTTGCCTTTACATGCTTTAGGAATAATTAAGCAGTTAATAATTGCAGTTTGAGGTGATCCCATCATATCCCTCCCAAATAGTGGTTAAGTGAATCTCTATCATAATTTGAAACTCAATATTAACTTGCAAATCATTCATGCTGGGATTCTCATCTTTCCAATCTACGTGTTTTACAACCTGCCTTCAATAATGGTCAATAATGGTTTTCTCTGTCAGAAAAATGTTGGAGTTGCTGTTTTAAAGTTCTCCCTTTCTTAAACATTATTTATTAAAATATCCCAGTAAGTTGTGACCAAGATTTCTATTTTTTTGTATGAGAAATTCACCAGAATATCTCCCAGCATTTGCCATGTAACTATATAATCTGTTTGATGTCCATCTTCCTTTTTTCTAGCAGACACTTACCCATTTGTGCAGTTACATGCACATTTGTATTTTGTCATGTCTGAATTCAGACTGAGAGTCTGGAGATGCCAAATACGTGCCTAACTTATGCAAAAAGGAGTGGAGTTGAGCATATGGCTGTGTGGCTCCTATGGAAAAAAAAAAAAAAAGATATGCCATTTGGCAAATTTATTAGGGCTTTATAGTTAGTTATCGTCACTAATTCTACGAAAATACAACTAAAAAGATTCCATAGCAGAGACTTCATGATGGAATAGACCTTTTGTATGTCTTCCTGTTGCCAATTTACAGCCTTCCATAACTTCCAAAAACATCTATGAATTGTTCTTTGAAAGCCTTTCATCCTGAAGGGTACTGGGAAACCACACAGCTCACTGGTGTTGACTGAGTCAGGGTGCTCCGAACCTGCCCTTTGGGTGCCCAGGTCTTTCCTTTGAGTTAAGGGCTTTTATTGTAACAAAAGCATGCTTGAGAAGGGGTTCTCCAGACTGCCTTAGTACTTCAGGATTATTCTGCTTTGAAAAACTGGAAAGCCCCTCCTGCACTACCATAAATGAGTCATTAGAAAAATTAGATGGGAGAGAGGGGGGATGAAGACTCTTTTGCAATCCCAGCAAGGAGAATGCATAAGCTGTGGCTGGAGGGAGAAAGATGCACCCAGTGTTTTCCAAACATTTGATTTCCTAACCAAAGAAGTAAGCAGAGTTTCACCTCTCCTGTGCTATTTGAAGAGTGATTAAAAGCAAAGGAGAGAAGGTGAGTCAACAGTGACTAAAGGCCATGCATAAATTCCTGACAAATGGCTGGCAGGGGAGACACAGAGCAGAAACCTGAAGCAGCCTGGCTTTACTTTGAGCAACACTTTATCTTCACTGAGATGTCACCACTGTGTTATATCATTTCCTCCCTAGGTATGGCCATGAAAGAACAAGACATTCTCATAATAGGACAGCACAAGCAACTGGGATATTTTTCATGGTTGCCTTGGGGGTGCCATCGGACATAACAGCACAAAGATTTGAGGCAGGAGGTGTAACACAGGGAGAAGAGCTAATAAATGACTTTTGCAATAGAGTGATAGAGTTAAGCCCATCAGAAAATGATATGTGAGGCAAGAGTTTGTTCCTGAGCTGTGTCCTTCCAGAAGGGAATAACCAGGCATTAAGGTAAATGGGAGCAAACTTGCCACACTGGATTTTTTTGGAGTGCTTGCATTACCCTCAATAAAAATCTTGTTGGTATTTGTAGCAGAATGCCTCTGATAGACACTTAGCCTGGCTCTTGCTACACTCTTCCATTGCTGTTAAAATCCTAGCATAGAGTTATTCTTGCTCAAAAGGAAAAAAAATAGTTTGGCCTGGATACATCTGCCAAAATTTAGGCATTATTTTTCAATATCCATGCAGAAATGATTGGTCCTAGTGAAGCTGAGCTCCTTCAGGGTTCCCTGTCCTTGTTGTCCTTGTTGTGCCAGCGATGTGTAAGCTGCTGCTAAGCCCTGAGCTCTGCTGAGGTCTCACCATGTGGATGCAAACCCCAAATGTGCAGCTGACCATCACTGCAGGGCTGCACACATCTCAAGCTTTCCTTGTCAAAGTCTCCAGAAGTAATGTCTTGTGCAGAAAGAGCATTAAATAAAAAAAAAATAAAATGTAAACTTCTAGAAGTAGTAGAAGTAGCTTTTTTTTTTTTTTTTTTTTTTTTTTTTTTTTTTTTTTTTTTTATCATGGAGAAACACTTCCTTATCCCCGGTGAATTCATATGGATTTTTAGAAAAATATGCTCTTTTGTAGGACCTTGTAAGATGGCAGGAGCCAACGGGCTCTGCAGAGCCTTGTATTGCAGTCAGAGTTCAAAAAGGTGAGTCCTCCTGAGAGGGAAAGATTTGTTTTCTTGTTTAATGCTGTCTCTTGTTTAAACCTAGAGATCTCCATTTCTCCTTTTGTTGTTTTTTTTTTTTTTTTTCTGAAAATGTTTATCTTCATGTCTGAAATATTTCGTGAACTTTGCTTTCCCATCCCTGTAAAGGGTGTCTCTTAGATAAAATTTTGTATCTTGCATTTTCCATATATAATTGCAGAGATGTAAGATAAAGAATGTGCATTTTCACAGAACAACTATTTGACATGAAGTTATGGTAAATGCATTTGCTTTGCTTGTTTCCTATTTGTATTGACTTTCCATTAATATCCTGGCATACACATGCATATATGTGCATATGAATATGACTGGCAACAGATAAAATGGGCTAATGGCAGAGAATGTTGAGGGGTGAGGGGCAGCTTTAAACTCTTTTTAATGTGTTTTCCTAAGTTTTTTGACCACCTAAATGGGCATGTGACTGGTATGTTTGCTAGGAGCCAGATGAAGGATTTAATTTCAGTTTTCAGATGACAAATGCTGCAATGAGTGATGCAAGTCATGAAAATTAGCAGCAGAAAATGAAAAAAAATATTTCCAAAACAACTGCCAACTCTTTACTTGCTGTTTGCAGGGAGAAAGCAGAATTCATTTAATAAATAATTTGATCCAAATGATTTGTCCAGTTGCTGAAGGAGTCAGCAGGATGTCAAGACTTGTGAACTAGTTTGGTTACAGCTATGATGATGAGGAATGCAATGCAGAAAAGCTAAGGGGTTTTTAGAAGCAATTCCCAAGATGCTATATTGTTTTCTTTAAGTTTCTGAATGAGTGTTGCTGAGCATTGGGACTGATGAGCTCAGTAGAGAGCTCAAGGCTGGTCACCACAGCAGTCAAGGCACACTGGGGCTGTTCACACCCTGTGCAAGGGTGTCAGGAGAGCTTCTCGTGTTCCCCTCTGCTGCAATTCAGAAAATCTCTCATCCTTTTCCACCATGAAAGTGCAAAGAGATGACTGGAAAGTGCCCAGAGGGTTGTTGGCACTGCCCCTTGGGGGCGGCTGGATGTGGAGTTGCTGGCTCTGCTGGTGCTCTGCATGCTCCAGCCTCACCACCTGTGTTGGTAAGAAAAGGCTTTTCCAGTCTAAAAATAAGCAGCTGGTGTCTGGAATCTGTTTGTGGGAGTGTGTGTCTGATATGTAATTTGAACTTGATTGTGAGGGCCTTGTAACCTCTCCTGGAGCTGGTGCTGCTGCCCTGGAGTCAGCTCCCCTCTCCCCCAGGTGCTTTGTGAACCTGGGCTTGGCAGTCCAGGCACCTCCAGCTCCTCATTCCCCTTCCAGGAGTTATCAGGCAGAGATGACTCACAGCACCTTTATACCATTTTAACTCCTTTTCCACTGCTTTGCGTGTAGCTACTGAGACCCATTTATTTGGCAGCCACAGAATCCTGACACTGATGATGATGAGCAAGGGAAGGCAGAGACCTGTTGGTTCCAAGAGTGAATCTTAGCTGCAAAAGCTTGATGCTTGCTGCAGAGCACTTTGGGAATGCTGTTGGTGTCTTAGAATGCTGCTGTTATGAATGGGGCCAACTTGGAAATTAATTTTTGGATCTTATCTTCTTTGTCTGGAAACTTTTGAATCTGCAGTGTTGACAAGGAAATCACAAGGAGAATTTTTTCCTTCTGCATTGCTTATATGTGCTGGACTAGACCTTTCCTCATCCAGACTTTTGATGCACCATTTAGTTAGAAGAAAAGTGGTACTTACTGGGGGGATGCACCAATGAGTTTTGGTGTTGATCCCATCACCAAAAAGCTGATGCACAAGCCAGAGAGTAACTCTGCTCGTGGTACTGGCTGAGGAGGGTTCCCTTGGATAAATCATCCATCTTGATCCTATGTTATAGCATGGAAATAAGAAGGGGTCTGGAATATGTAGATGGAAAACCAGGTGCAGTATTGATCCAATTTTCATTCAAATGACCAGACCTTAGAGAAGGGGTTCTAAGGGAAACAGGTTTGGCAAGCAACGAGATGAGGCTCAGTAAAATTTCTCCAGTACCAACAATCTCCCCATGCCTTCTACATATTTCAGAACCATCTCTCCAACTCAGGGACCCCCTTGGCTATGGGTTTTCTGTGTCACAAAGGCTGGCTCTGGCAAACATGTTTAGAATCACCATCTGTCAGCTTTTCCTTCAGGGATCCCCATTTACAATAGCTTGTATCCAGTCCATGTGCAAATCCCACTGGGCTGAAACTTGGCCCCGCACAAGGTTGGCCTGGATGAAATTAACAAACACAAATTTTGTTCAATTTAGTTTGGCCAAAAATATAAGATTCTTTTGTTTGCAGATGCTGAAGTTTAGCTGCCTTTCCAAACTTATCAAGGAAAAGAGAACCACTTTGGAGAAAATAACAGCCAACCAACCACTTTGGAGAAAGTAACAGCCAAGCCCAAAGTCATCCTAGAATTCAAATTGAACTGGAAACCTATGCACCAAGTAGTTTGTGAAGCTTAGAAATGAAGTTCATTTTTCCTGATCCATTTTTACTGCTGCCTCTGAACCTCATTGTTCTAACTGGCCTCTAAATAAAAACACTGAAGTATCAGAAGAAAACCAGTCCTTACAGCATCTAGGGGAGTACAGCAGGAAGTATCAGAAATCTTCTGGGAATTTTTCTGTTCCGAGAGATTTGGAGAAATATTTGACCCAAATCCCAGCGTTTAGGCGTTTAGGACTGTCTTAGGAGCATGTCTAAACTACTTTGGTCTGGAGATGTGGGTAGAAATCTTCTAAGATCTGTCTCTCTTGACTTTCCATCCAGGGTCTCCAGTTTTTAGGTCTTATCTGCCAGACTCAAGCATGATAAACCCCCTGGTGCCTGATTTATCTGTCTCAGAAAGACCAAGGGCTGAATCAGCCTTCACATCTTTTTTTCTCAGTTCTCACCAAAGTGCCAGACCACTTCATTTAACCCTATCCTCCATGCAGGTACCCCACAGAACTACTATCTAGGACTCGTGCTTCCTTCAAGCTTCCAAGTCCTGCCTGCTCCACTGACACTGGTCCAGGGAGGTTGTAATACTTCCTGAGCTAAAGGGTGAGATGAGGCTCAAGGGTCCTCTGCATATACCCAGCAGCAAGGGGTTGTACAAAGAGCAAATGCAGTGCATGGCATTAAATACTTGCATGGAAACATCTCCCAGACTATGTTACTGTCAGAGAGGTACTGCTGGAGTATTTGTAAAGATGATCTGTATTAGTTGAAGGGCAGCTGCCCCAGCCATCTCCAATGAAGCAACACCCAGAGGCATTGGGGATGTGGCCACCCCTTCTCCACACTCCCCAAACCTCCCTGCCGTTAGAGGAGGGCAAGCAGATCAGTTTTGATCAACCCACCCAGTGCCCCCTGCAGCAGCCAGCCTGTCACTGTCAGAGCAGACAGTGTGCTGTTAGTATGCTCTGAGTATGCTGTTAGTATGCCGGGGCTGTGCAGCTCCTCTGCCATCTTCATTCACCTTAGAAATGTGAAGTTTGAATGGTTTATCTCTATTAATCACCAGCTCAAAAAGCTTTGTGCACCAAGGGCCACAGATAATTAACTTCACTATACTGCTTGTCTTATCAGTATCAACCTCTTGTCCTCCTGTGAAACAGTTAAAATCATCAGCCCCTTTTTACTTTTCCATTTAACTCTAATACTTTAACACTGATGTTCTAAATGGCCCTGTGATTCATACTTATTAGACAAACCTTTCTTTCTGCATCTCTTATATTTTTTGATAATTGGCCATGTATGTTTCTAAGGGGATCAACAGCTTTTCATGCCACTATACTAATAATTAAAGATTTCTCAGAGTCTTTCAGATTTCTCTTTACCTTCTTTTCTTTGATAAGTATAATTTGCTGTTTAATTGGAGAGGGAGGGGGCATAGAAAACTGGTAGTAGCAATAGGGTGACTGCTTAGGAAAAGCTTTTGTTTAACAAAATTCTTCAATTTCAAAAAAGTCTACATTGTTTCCTATTTTTGTCCCTTGTGTTGCTGAACTACCCTTCTTCCAGCACTGTAAAATGTTATAACAGTCCAGTGAGAGGAAAGGAGGAGGCATGACAGAGAAGCCCCATGGGGCTCCCTAAAGGCACCATCCTGCATCTGCACAGAATAAAGAGGATTTTAGACAACTGGTGGACCTTTTCTCAGCTCCAGCCAGAGGTGAGTTCCAGTGTGCCAACAGAGAGAAGATGCTGGGTCTGGGAGAGCCCCATTACTTCCATGGCCATCTCTGCTTCCCTAGACATTGCCTGGCTTGGGAGAGGTGTTTTTGGAGCCTTGAGTTAGTGTTATGGGGGGCGGATAGGATGTGGAATACAGAAACTCTGCTGCTGTGACAGCCCATCTGGGTCTGTTTGCACAGGTGAGGCCATTTGAGCTCAGAGGTCCAATGCCCTCAATCTTCACTAAGAAGTGAAGAACTAATGCTAAGTGAAGAACTAATGCTAGTCTGAAAAATATTAATACCTCCCATTGTAATTCTTAAATTAATTCACTCTTCCCATGTACGTAGGTTAAAGTGGCATTAATGCTCTTGTTAACCCATGACAGTAGGACACACCTAGTGCACAGTTCCCAGAGTTGTGTGATGGGAGTCTCTTTATCTTTCCCTCAAAACAAAACATTTATGTAGTTGAGCAGAGAAGGATGGAAGTGTGACTTCAGTGCCCTGAAATGATTATACAGAAAAAGCCATCCAACACTGTGTTTTCAGACTTATGATTTTTACAGCACCTCTTAGTGGGGGGAGGAGGTGGGAGCAAAGGGAAGAGTGAAGAGCTGATTCACATTTTTGACTGCTGGATATGGGCAACATGGTGTTTTGCTTCTCTAGTCATCGTGCAGTGACTATTTCTTATCAGTGCTAGTGTTGAATTGCAAACCAAGTTCATGCTGAAGTCATTCACCTATTTTTTGAGTGAAGAATTCATACAACCTGTGATCTATTCCAGGATTATTCCCCAACAGGGAAGGAGGAAGAAAAAGGCTGGTGGTGCCTCTGTTGTAAATAATTCATCCCACCAGCATGGGTGCTAAGTGACCCCTTTGCTTGGCCCCAAATAGGGCTTGGGAGGAGAGTGGGATGCCTCCCATATCTCCGTTAGCTGCTGAGGTTAATAGAGTCACTCAACACACAGGCACACTCTAAACAGGGTCAGGGGGCAGCCAACACATTGTGACCTAAAATTTGACACTTTTTACTCATTTCATGTTAGGTGACCCCACTTCTCTTTGGGCAACTGCCTTGCCTAGTGCCTGTGCCTGGGGTGCACAGTGGTGCAGAAGCCTGGCTGGTCCCCTCTAAGGACAGATGCACTCTTTGGCCTTACATTCCATATCCCAAACTGCCACCCAGTATCATAAGGGGAAATGAAAAGCAAGAGAAGCTGTTGAGTGACCAGCCTCCATCTCTCTGCCATCTCAAGGCGCTTGAAGACGCTCATTTCTAGATTATTTGTGTTTTATCCCACCAGGTCCTGGTGCTGTGTTGCAGCATGGCAACCCTTTCCAGCTCACCACAGGGCCCTGACAGCATCCAGGCTGCTGAAACACCAGGGAGCTGACCCTGGTCATGCCCACGTGTTACCATCCATCTCATCCAGAGATTTATTTTTGGTAAGTGCAGTGCGAATAGTGGTAAGATCTCCTCTTGTGCTCCAACCAGCATCCCTGAGAATCCTCACTGATGCTTCAGTTTTCTCCCCTTCCCCTGAGACAAGGCTTTGAGGGCAATTCTCTTATCTCTGCTTGTTTTTGTTTTGGTATATTATGTGACAGAGTGTCTTGAGATGTCTTTCCTCTTTCGTCCTTTCCAGTTGTCTGTCTTCCTCCATCACTTTGTCACCCTCAGCTGCTTGTTAGTCTGTTTTTCTCCTTGTTCCTAGTTGGTCCATTTGTCGTTTTTTCTCAGTAGTCCATGCTCCTTCCTCTCCCAGTTCTTCTCTGCCTCTTGTATCTCTCTTTCATTTCTTTCCCCCTAGTGCTGGAACTTCTTTCTTTGATTCCCCCCCTCCACCTCCAACCCTTTATAGTGCTGTTATCTGTGATTTTGGCAAAGAGCACATTTATTGGGGAGGAATATCCCCATGGCAACACAGCAGATGGTGACTTTTGATTAACTTGGCTTTTTTTTTTTTCCCCCCCGACTGCCAAATCACAATCCGTCTTTGAAATTAAATCAGGCTGTGATAGCATCAGTTGTTCTGGAGAGGGGATGATAGAGAAACAAGACTAAAGTATTACAGCGGGAGCCAGGATGTAATGCAAATTCATGTTTTTTAACCCCAGCAATAAAAACCCCTGTTCACTGTGGGGATGGAAGGGACCACAAAAGAGGGAATAATAAAATAAAAAATTAGATTAAGAAAATGTTATCACCCCTACATGGTCTCCTCACTTTGACCACGCTGGAACGTGTGTCTCTGTAACACCAGTGTCACTCCTTGCCAAGTCACTTGATGCTGCTGGGCCTCATTCTACAGCTGCTTAAACACCATTGAGGGTTCCCCTCATGCCTTGGGTACCACAGGAAGAGGCCAGATTCTTAACTGAGCAGTTCAAGCAACTATTTATTTACAGGAGTGTAGTGCCCAAAGTGGGAAGGAAAGAATTTGCAAGTAGCAGAAGGAAGGCAGGAAAGCAGCTCCTGGAAGGCATCGGAGGGAGGTGAGAGGAATTCAGGGTAAAGTGGGGAAGCAGAGGAGCTGGAAAGGTTGGATGGCATCACTGAGCCAAGATGCTGAGTGATCAAGGGCATGGGAAAGTGAGGAGCTGTCTGTAGTGGCACCAGGGAGGTCTGAAGGAAGGGAACAAAGTTCTGCCAGCCACGTAGAGAGAGTTACAGGGCATAGCCCCATGGAAGATGGGAAAGCAGATACTGAAGTCAAACAGTAAAGAACTTTCTTGAATGCTTGAGAAGTGGGTGGTATTCAGGTTCCATGAGCTCCTTTGCCGGGTGCTTTTTGGAGGGTGACCAAAAGTGAATGCAATTGAGTGCTAATTGTAGCCAAAGATAAAGGAGGGCTTGAAAATGAAAACTGGAGGAGATGACTAATGACCCAATTCATGGGTCAGTTCAATTTCATGGGAACTTAAGCATTAGCTCAGGCTGGAAGGCTGCTGGACGCTATCTCCAATTACTAATGATCCCCATAGAGGAGGTTACAGAGTGGTTGTCTGGTCTCAGCACTGACTCCTGTGGATGCAGTGAGTTTAGCAGTTATGGCTAAAGACAAATAGTCACATTTGGTCTTGGTGAGGTTCAGATGAGATAATGGAGTTTTATCATAGAATCACAGAATACACTGAGTTGGAAGGGACCCCAGGCTTATCGAGTCCAACTCCTGGCTCTGCACAGGATACTCCAACCATCACACCATGTGCTTGAAAGCAAAATCAGAAACAAAGTGTCTCAAGGGTTAAAACCCCTTCCTCTCTGGGGTTGAAGCATTGTATTTTCTAGTACTGTGGAGAGCAAGCACACATGAGCACTTGGCATGCATTGTGTCAGCCTCGAGACACCAGGCTCTCTTCAGCCTTCACAAGGAAGCTCCAGCTTTTCATAACACAGCCTGATAAAAATGTTTCTCCTGGAGAAGCTGCTTTTAATGTAGGATTAAAACATGTACCCTTCTGCAAAAACTTTAAAGATTGGGATTGTCCTGTCCCTTACATTAAAAGAAGTAACAGAGAAGCTCCCACTACCCTTTCTGAAAAGCAGTTCATATTTTCTTACTCACTAGGAACTCTGGGCCACCACCATGTCTCTCCCACTGCTTATTTTTAGTCAAACTGGTACTTGTTCCTGCTCTGCTCCAGGGGACTCTGTGGGTTCTTAAGTTCTTCCAGGATAAGCTTTGTCCAATAGATAAAATTTTGCTGCAGATGTTGTTTCTTCTGTTTGAGATCTCAGTTCAGGAGTGTTTTGTGTATGCCATGTGTTAGATCTGATGTTCTTTGAGTAGAAGATAAGATTTGGGTGCAGGAGATGACTCAGGTAGGGATGCCACTGGAGCTTAATTGGCAAGAGATATTGCAAGACCTGAATCTTTCCTGTGAGACACAGGCACAAGGGAGAGCTCCAGTCTGCAAGGGTTCATGTGTTGGTGGGAAGCATCAGAGTACGGTTTGTGAGCACAGTGGAATCTAAACCGCTGTTTAAATCTCAGTTTGATAGACAGGGGTATCTAACCCACAGCTCATTCTGTTTAGATGGCAATCCTAGTTCAGACAAGCATTCGCAGCTGCTGGGTGCTGTTTCTCCCCATTTTGGTCAGATTGTCATTTGGTTTCATGTCCTAGGCACTCTGCCAGTGTCTGTCTTTCTCCAGATCTCCCCTTGCCGTTCATGAATGTGCTGTAACCATGCTCCTCCCTTGCGTGCAGCCCCCAGGGTGGTTGGCATCCAGCGTGCCAGGGTGCAGGAACCACATGCCGCGTGCCTGTGGGCTTGCTCTGCCCCCTGGTACTGCGCTGCCCCAGGGTCTGCTTAACCTCCAGCGGGGTGCAGGAGCTGCTGATGGACAGAAGCCAGGCCTGCCCTGTGGCGTGCCCTGCTGTGCTCAGCCCCTTGGCTCAGCACACACATTGTGAGGGTCCCGGCACGGCGAGCGCGGGATCCGCAGGGCTGCGATCCAGTCCTAAAGCTGCACAAAACAAACCGGCTGCAGCACCGTGACAGAGCACTCCAGCCTTGACACCACGTCGTTATATATTGATGCCATGACACCAGCGCTCAAAATAGTATCAGGACAATTTGATTTCCTGCAGATCTCAGGATGGGGTCATAAAAACGGAGACTGTTCTGGAGAAATGGGATAGAGTGGAAATGTTTGTAGTGACATCACTGCCACTTCCATGCCAATGGCCTCCTACTGCTGCAAACATGTGATTGTGATTTTGCTGCACGCTCCATCAGAGAAGTGCCAGACTGGCTGGGGAGGGAGGCAAAGGGAGAGAGAAGGGGCGGAAATATTCTGTTCTTGTATCTCAATTCAAATATCTGACAACAGCCTTGCAGCCCAGGGTGCTGAGTGAACAGGAGTGGGACCATGGAGCTGAGGCTCTTCCCAGATCAGCAGAGCTCAGGACATTGCAGCAACCTAACTGGGGGCTGAATAAGGGCCTTAATTTTATGGTGGAGGGTCTTGGTCTGTAATGATGTGCTTCAGTGGAGATTTGAGTGGTCTTGTGCTTACCCTTCCTCACTGGTCCCATATGCTTCTAATGTCACTTTTCTTGGCAAGAAAGACCTACAGACCTGAAATATGGCTACAACAGCAACTGCAGGCTGTTGCAGCCATATTTTAGGCCATTATAGGGAAGAATAGATCTCAGTGTCAGAGTTTCACCCATGAAGCAGATAACAGCAGGAAGGGATTTAAGTAGCTGGGGATACAGGAGGAGACAAGAGAGAAAAGAGAGGGAAGAAACAGAACTCATCACCAGAAATAAAACTACGTTGTGTCTGAGGATATTGCAGGAGGCAATCTCATGTCAGTTGCTCCACAAACAGCACTGAAAGCTGCAAAGCCCATCTTGGTAGCAAGGTTCCATCCTCCCCAAGCAACAGCCGGTGGAGATCAGCCCTGTATGTGTCCAGCCCCATGTAACCTTGAGGGGCTGCGGAGGGGAGTAATATCTGCAGGGGCATGGGCGAGCAAAGGGATCCAGCTAATGCACCCGTCTATCAGATTAAGCTGTCAAAACCCAAACCACTTCCATCACTGTCCGAGGAGAGACTCGCTCTCTGCTTAATGGGATGTCTGTCCTGTTGTTGTCACTCCAGGGAGAGGGGTCGCTGCCACCAGAGTGTGCAGCCGGCTGCGAGTTTAAAATCCTATTAAACAGGGACTAACAGTTGAAAAAAAAAAAGCAGGTATCCCCTCGTGGGGATTTAAAGATGTTTAGACATAATTTCATTTACCAAGCAGATGTCATTATTGTTAAACAGTTGCCCACTTGATATGTTCAAGTTGTTGGCTGTAATTGCTAAAATTAGCAGGTCTGCATAGAGCAAAGGTCAGTTGGTTAATATCATGATTTAGTATTTTATGAAGTAATTCCAAATTGTTTTATGTATGTTTTTGTTTTTGCAGCCTAAGCCCACATTAAAGTAGTTGTGGGCCCTGCTAATAAAATAATGACTCAGCCTTTCAGCACAGGCTGCTGGCCACATTCGGTGATGGAGCTCGAGCCACCCTCACTCCTTGCTCTGCCTGGTGCCACAGGCAGCCAGGGCCACATACTTGGGTCTGGAGCTGCAGTTAGAAGGGAGGCTTCCAGCTGCCCCCAAGTATGACATCTTCAAGCAGAGCTGGTGCTGGAAATAAGCCCATCAATCCCAGCAGTGACTGGAAGGATGATGGGCTGGTTTCCATCAGCAGCTAAGCACAAGGGTGTGCAGCTGGTACCCCTGGTCCTCATAGGGGGATTGACATGCAGACACCTTCAGCCATGAACACACCTGAAAGACTCACCACTGACCAGGCAAGGTCCCAAAATACAGGTTTTTGGAGGGAAGAGGCATTTTTGGAAGAGGAACAGAGAACTGGAATTAGGCAAGGCAAAGACTCACAAATTTGTGCTGTGGCTGATTGAACATCTGGTGCTGCCTCCTTTGATGCTGTGGCTGCTAAATGGTATGAGAAAAAGTTTTTTAAAACTCCTTGAAGGTGTTGGTGTTTTGTTGGCAGGCTCAGTGTTAGTCTGAGTCAATGTCCTGGGACAGAAAAGGGTTTGCTTCCAAAGCAAGGTGTGCTGGGGTTCACTTACAGAACTTAGAGAATGGGTTGTGTCTCTGTTACTTACTCTAATAGAGACACAACCCATTCCAGGGATCACTTGGGCACACCTGACAGATTTCTTGATATTGCAGGAATGCAGGACTTTGCTAATACAGATTGATCTCCTCTCTTACCACCAGACCAAGATCTTAGTCTTGTTTTGTTTTTTTAATCTCAGATATTTAGCTCACAGAGAGTGCTGCAAGGCAATCTGTAGTCTGCAGTGCACAGGAAGAAATGGAAGAGCATCTGCAGGTCCTCCTGGACTCGACATTTTCTGGGTGAGCTGGGTCCCTTCCCACTCTGTGTTCCCTTATTCCTTCCAGCAGGTTTGGGTATGTGCAGCTGCCAGAGCTGCCCCTTGAAATGCCTGCTACTGCAAGCAGCAATAGACACACTCTTACCCAGGGATGGAAAAAGGAAGAACTTTCTCTCAGGTGCTGCTTTAGATACCAACACAGGAGAGGGAACTACTGACCCAGGGCAAGAAAGGTCTAAGATGTATGTAGACTTGCATATCTTTGTCTCAGATCAAGAAATATTGGTGTGCATAAATATCCCATTAGAGACAACACTGAAGGAAAGTTTTAGCCCTAGGAAGCTGAAAACATTGAGGAACTGGGAATTCAACTCTGATCCAGATTTCCAAACATGTTGTTTGTATCAAAGACCATTTCAGTTTCAAACCTAAAATGTACAGTTTGATTTTTGTTGTTGTTGTTGTGTTTTTCTTTTGTTTGCTTTGGTGTTTGTTTTTTTTTTTACCTTGGACTTCCTCTGGGGCAGCATAACGTAAATTCAAGAAGCCATCTCATGAATATGGTGCCCACAGGAGAAATTGCTAGAAATATTGACTCATGATTGCTCTGACCAAAATAATCTTTCTGTAACAAGCCCCTTAAATATTCACAGTTCTCAGAGTCCCAGTGCCTGCAGGATTGTTGATGGCTTCCAAATTGTGGAGGAGCAGCAGACATGGTTTTTTCCTTCATGGAGCTTTTCCCTGCTCCCATTGCCACTGGCCTCCCAGCATGCAGTTAAGCTTCCACTTGCTGCCCAGCGCTGTCTTTTTCTCACTGGGAGAGGGGCTTATCAGCCCTTCACATAACAAATGCAGTTTTTGTCTGTTTTTCCAAGCCACACATGGCATCAATTGCTAAGGACGGTGATTTAAGCTACATTTGTCTCTGCAAGAGAAAAAGGCTTTGAGTAAGGGGTGGCAGCATTCTGGTTAATTTAACTTATTGGTTAATACTCAGAGTCTTTTTCTAGCAACACTACCTCACAGTCTCCTTCAAAGCACAGGAGTCTGTTATTCCCATTTTACAGCAGAGGAAACAGATGCAAAGACCTGCCCAAATGCAGGCAGCAATAGCAATCTGGATTAGAGTGAAAACGTCCCTGAAAACTAGTTCCAGTCTTCAGGGAGACGTCACTGGGCAAGGAAGGCTGGGAAACTCAAGGGGATGTAGCATGGGGCCAAAAATAAAAGGTGTGTAAAATTTTCAGTGCTTAAGGTGATGTGGCCAAGCAAGGCTCAGCTGTTCATGTCAGCCCAGGGGATGGTAGAAACATGGGGAGCACATTCCATAACTCAGTGGAGGAGAAGAGCAGCGTGCTGGCAGGCTGTGCAAGAAACACATTGTGAACTGGCTCTTGCAGCTGTGAGCAAGACAATAACGATGGTAAAGCACCATCTAAGTCTTCACATCCAACTTTGCACTAAGAGGGAGCTAAACTCAGTCCCCTGGAATCTGCTGGCTTATGGTTTGAATTTAGCTCTTTGTGTTTGAATGACTCCAGGAAGAGAGGGAATATAGATTGTCCCAGTCAGAGAGCCAAATTCACCTTTTCACTGTTCACTTTCAGCCCCTGAGCTATGCAGTACTTCCATCAGGGTCTGTGGTCATAATTTGCAAGGCACTCTCAAGAAAGCCCGAATTTTCTTTTACAGTTGGAGGAATGACATTTTCTTTCTTTCTTTGTTTTTTTCCTGTGCCATTCTCTAGGCTCTCCATGTCCCACTGCCCCCTTATATATGTATAAAAACATATGTTTTATATGCCCATGTATAAAAACATTTTTCAATGGATATGCATCTTCTCATGCACCAAAAGTAGGAAGGGTATTCTTCACTTAGTGTCAGGGTTGTGTAAGAGAGTCACACAAGGCTTTATTCATCTGATTGGTAGACTTTAATACTGCCATCTCCAGGAGTGGGAAGGGAACCTAAGGCTTGATATATGGCTCTCTTACCTTCCCACAAACCAGCTTGTCTCCTGTTGCTGTATTCATCAACTCGGTCTCTTTGGCAAACCAGCAAGGTTGTTTTCACATATGTCTGTGATACATATTTACTGAATAATCACTATGTATCACCTCATTCATGCTTTGTGGACTCACACTTTTCAGTTTAGCACAACCATATCCTTTACCTATGAAATATTTTGTTCCCAAACATTGAGAAGTCTGCATCAGTTGTGTCATGAACTCAGCATTTATTGATCCTGCTTGTAGTGAATCCCATCAGTTGAGCTGTGAGAGCACATCCCACAGGTTGCAGTTAATGCTTGTGCTGGTGACATTAAAAATTCAGGTAGTCTCTCCCGTTGATTATTACAGACTTCAGCTGGCCATCTTCTTCCACTTCTTTTGTCTCCTGCCCATCCTCAATGATCTTCCGGGTGGTGATGGTCTTGCCATTGATCACTTCAGTAGTGGTTATCACTGTTCTGACACCATATGACCCAGCTGTATTTTCAGCAAAGAAGGTGGGGTGCCCACTGGGACAGAATGAATTCCAATGCACAAACGGCTCCCTGGACCTTCCTCCTCTTCCACTTGTGCTCTGCCAGGTTTCACCATTGATTCTGACGTCAAAAGGGTTCAAGAAAATACATGTAAATGGATACATCCCTCCAAAGACCTCTTCTTGATGGCAGAATCCATGATGGCAACCAAAGAAGTTGTTATAACCCGTTGCAGCCATTTCTCTGAGGGTTCTGCTCTCCTCAACAGACTTGTCATACAGTGATCGCTTCCAAGGGTCGGACAAAATCTCATACGCTTCAACAATTTCTTTGAATTTCTTCTCAGCTTCCTCCTTGTTTCTGGGATTCTTGTCAGGATGCCATTTTAGTGCCAGTTTGTGGTAGGATTTCTTAATATCATCCTGTGAGGCATTTTTTTGCAGTCCAAGGACCTTGTAGTAATCTACCATCTCAGAGGAAAGCTGGGGTGTTTTGGAAGATGCCTGGTTATCTCTCTCCCACCGAGGTTGATCAGCATGCAGACACTCCTGGACACCCAGTGACACTGTGCCCCTCACAGGTGGCGAGATGGTCAGTCTGCCCCATGAGCTGCTCTGTCCTGCTGCAGCGTGAAGCCCACCAAGAGCTGTTTGACCATAGACACCCTTTTCAAACCTGTTGCTCATGAACCGTGAGATTGTGACCTCAGAGAGGGTTCAGCCAATGCTGGCTCAGTTGTCCTGACCACATTCCAGGGTGGAGTTGGTTGTCACTGGCCTTTCTGTTTCTGAATGTCGATCATGCACATGATGTCATAGCTGCTGGGTGTAACTGTGCTGACACAGCTGTGATGTAGGACTGTCATAGAATCATAAAATGGTTTGGATGGGAAGTGACGTCTTTTAAAGGTCATCGAATCCCTGCCCCCTGCCATGGGCAGGGTCTCCTTCCACCAGAACTGGTTGCTTAGTGCCCCAACCAAACTGGCCATGAACACTTCCAGGGATGGAGCACCCACAGCTTTCCTGGGCAATGTCTTTCACTGTTTTACCACCCTCATGACTTTGTCAGACTACTTTTTGCCTGAATCTGCCCTACAGTGGGGCTCTCAGATACTCAGTGTGGATTCATGTGCAATCCAGGGAAGTGTGATGTAGTCAGGTGATATTATCCCATGGGACATAATTCCCTATGGCAGCAGCTATAGAGAAGCTGCAGTTTGGCTACCCATAGTTCAAAAAGAGTGTTGGTAAATCAGAGAATGCCCAGGGAAAGGCCATAAAATGTGACTAAGGGATTGGAAAATACGCTCTGGAGTGAGAGACTTGGGGAAGGAGGAAGTTCAATGCCAGCTACATTGTACTCAGCAAGAACCTGCATGGGAACAGAAATTCAGTGCCATGGGGATCTTCAGTCTGCCAGACAAAGCAGTTGGAAGATATTGTTAGCCAAATTTAGATTCAAAATACATTGCACATCCTTCTTTATAAAGGTAGCAAATCACTGGAACTTCCCCATGTGGCCATTATTAAACCCTGAGTGGGAATTTTTCCTAAAATCATGATTAGATGGACATCATAATCTTTTCTGAATTTATAGACAAACTTAACACTTCAGAAGAGCCTCATTTTCATGTTGGTAGTAAATTAAATTCCCAGAATTATCAACCTTAGCCTCTTTTCTATGTGTCTTTTTGGATACCTGTCCCAAGGTATGTATGCATGTACAACAGGGATTGCCCAGGAACTCGACACAGGCAATCAAATCTAGGGTTATCCTGCATCTGTTTCTATTCCTTGGATTTGCTGTTCTGGTGAGAAATTCAATATCCTCAGAGGGAAACATTGCATGAAGAAGGTCTCCAAGGAAGTGCCAATAATGAGAATTCATCTGTCTGTAACACAGTGTCATAAACACCTACTAATAGCAGCACATGTTGCAGATCACTGCCCTCTTTTCCATTATCCCACACTTTAGGAAGAAGGCAAGAGCCAGCCAGACCAAAAAGAGCATGTGCACAGCATATAAGCTGGCTGCTTTCCTAACACACAACTTGGGGGGGCTGTGAAACCAAGGGGCAGTCATGTCAGCCTGGAGGCAGCAATGGAAACAAGGAGGAAGGCAACTGAGCTGACAGTGTTAGGAAAGATATTTATACTGCTAGTGTTCTCACTGGCCAATGATAGGGCAGTAGCATGGAGGTGCTTGTCAGATTTGGGCAGTAAAAGTTGCTGCAGGACAGTGCAGGTCTGGGGGCTGGAGCTGAAGGAACTGCAAAGCAAATGAGCGCATGGTCCTGTGGGCTCACCTCACTGGAGAGATTTCAACTTTTGCCTCCTTTGGCACAAAAGTCTTCTTAATTTCAGGGTGGTTGTGCCACATGATTTATTTTTCTGCTGGATGTTGTTTGTTCTGTAGAAATGGCAAAAGTAACCTGGGCCTAACAGCAAGCTGCTGCTGCCCATTTGAGCTCAGAGGGCACTTTGCATTCCCAAAACACCCTGAAATGGTCTTCTATACTGAGGGGAGAGCTAAGACTTGATGGCTCACTCAGAGCCATATAGTCTTATGTTTGAAATCTTCAAGAAAGGGACTAGATTTTTTTAAGGATTGTCCATTGGACTCCAAGCTTACCATCCACAAGTCCCCAGAAGGTGCTGACAGTTCCTAGCCACTGCCAGCATGGCCCTCTTGCAGATGCTTGGCAAAAATTTCAAGAAGAATCACTGTTCCTACTCTCTATTACCCAGAAGGGAAAACTGGACATCAGAAAAGTCTGTTGGAGAGGGTCCCAGGCCAGTTATCAACTTCAGGGACTGGGGCCCTCTGTGCCCTATGCACAGAAGGGAGGTGACTGCTTTTTGCTCTGTCTTTGCAAAGCGTCTCTTCCCCCACTTGCTTTTGAGCCCATCTCAGACTGGCTGGCCCACTGGGTTATCTGTCGTGGATTTAGCACATCCCACCCAGCTGAAAAGTGGGGAGTGCTTTTCTCCTGTCATCCCTGAACAGAGGATGCTGACTGCCTGTCTGTCTGCTGCCTGCAGCAGGCGTCAGTGATTAGCAGCCATTCAAGACAGGCCACTGCTGTGAGCCAAAAGGGTTTGCAAGGAAAAAAGGCAGAGTCAAGGAGAGGCAGGGAGAAAGAGGAATGAGACATGCACACATCAAGTAACTAGATCCAAACTGGCCTGGCAGCCCCATCCCTAGAAACCAAGGCTTTGAAATGAGGAATGTTTTTAGTATCTTAAATCTCAAGTACAAACAATAAAAGCTGGCCCAGACTGTTCTTTGAAGAGAATGTATGAGTGACCTGAACAGTGGTTATCAGCAGCGTCATTAAGATAAACCCTTAACATGATTTAAAGCATCCGAAACTGAAGGCAGCACTTTCAGATACTAACAAAATGGTCTGACATTGGGGATGAAAATCAATAGTAATCTGATGTCACTAAAAATACTCAAAAGTGTCCCATGGCTGATGGAGGTGAGATTAGCGTAAATATTTGTATTCTAATCAGTGGCACGCGAGGGCTGTAGGCAGCCTTTCTGTCTATTTAATTAATGGAGTGGCTTTTTAAAAGGATCCTAATCATATGTGATTGTATCTGCTTATCAACATTTTTGCTAATTAGATGATATGGAGGCAGTCACTCTGCTAATTCCCTCATCCAAACAGCACATCCTGCACAGATAAAGTACAGTCTCTTTTTAATAAGAAACAATCATGAGACAGACTAACCTTAATGGTGCTTATTATCCGAGGATCTTTGGGATTTTCTTTCCTTCCCGCCCCCTTCTTCCTTTTCCTTCATTCCTTGTTTCAGTATGCCAGATGGATGTGGAAGTAGTCCTGTCTCCCTCAGATCCCTGTCCCCCCTCAGTTCCCCACTCCAGGAACGCCAGGTCCAGCCTTCTCTTCCCTCCCAGACAGATATTGGGTCTGTAAGGGCAAGGATTGTCAGCCAGGTCAGGATAGGGAGCAAAACAGAAGGCACCATGCAGCAAAATGTCCCAAGCCTTTTGTCACCCAGATTGACAGGTGATCCCAACCATGCAGCCCCAATCCCTGATCTTGCTCTTGGCACCCCAGTGAGCCCTGGTCCAGAAAGGATTGAGTGCCTCCAAGTTGTAAAAAAAAAAAAAAAAAAAATCTCTATTATTTTGATTAGATTAATATTAAGAAAAGTTTCTTCAGGGAAAGGACTGTCTAGAATTGGATCAGGCTGCCCATGGCAGTGGTTGAGTCACCAACCTCCAAGATATTTAAAAGCCATCAAGTTGCAGTGGGTTAGTGGTGGGATTGGCAGTACTTGGTTTAATGGTTTGTCTTGGTGATTTTAAAGGTCTTTTCCAACCTAAAGAATAATTATTATTGTTGTTATCATGGGGTTTTTTTCTGTTTTAAAAGCATCTAAGGGCAGAGAAGGTCTACACAAGTGATTTCTCATCATCCCTCTTGATTCTGTGACAAGACCGGGGTCCTTTTATCTAAACCAACAAAGGCGGAGACATTTGTTCCAAGTCCTTTGACTATCCAAACAAACATGAGTTGTGCTTTGCTCCACCAGTCACACAGTCAACCTTGTTGGGGGGGATGCTGTGCTTGGCCTTGGAGTGACATTACTGGGGATGATGATCAGGGGATGGGCACACTGGGCCAACCTCCCACTGGGGTGGAACAGAAGAACCTGCCTGACTTCAGAACAAGACTGAAAAATAAATAGAAAATTTGCCCTGAAGAATGTCTCCTCATATCTCAAAATACAAAGGCAACACCTAGATAATGAGAACCCATCCTGAATGCGTGTAGCTCACATTCCAAGAGCATCTGGGCGGAGCAGTGAAGAAGGGTAGGTGCCTCGTGCTCAGTTTTGGGAGGTCAGGAGTTTGTCTGCTGTTTTTGCAGCTGTGAATGTTGAGCAGAAAAGGCTTAAATGACACAGATTCCCCACTGTGTACAGGAGGGAGCATCAGTAAATCCTGTGCATCGATCCCATGTGTCTGGCTCAGCACGTAGGTTGGATGTGGGGTGGGAGATGGGGTGGCTCTGAGGAGTGCTGACTGGAAGAGACCCTCAGAGGCTGGGACACAGAGCTGTGTCTGTTTCCAGCTTTTCGGGACTCGGGCTGGGGCTCAAGACTAAACCAAGGTTCGGGCAAGAAGACAACCATCTCCTCTGAGTGGTAGTGGGGAAGGGCAGGAACCTCAAAAAAAACATTCTCTTTTGAGATATGAAGACAAAGAGGCCTGGTCCTACTTAGTGGAGTTAAGAATGAGCCTGACATGTTTTTTATGTTAGATCATGCCCCATAACCAGGCCTGGACCTTGCTTCAGTCTTGGAAAGTTCAAATGCTACTATAACTCATGTCCATGGACTCTGACCCCAGCAGAGTTCAGAGCACTTTGGTTTCACTGACTGGATCATCTCCACGTGTCATTTGCAGCATCCTCTCCAGACACGGCTCCGGTGAAGTTGTACTCAGCAACACGGTTGGCCAGTCCTTCTACCACTCTTTGGCATGGTCTCTAGCCCTAAATTCTCCCCATGTAATGCACAGGAATTAATCCAGTATTGACCACTTTCCCTCAGGGGTTCCCTGCTGCTTGTTCCATGACTGAGGGGTACAAATTGAGAAGAGGAGGGGCTTCTGGGGCAAGGATTGCATTGCAAGCCGTTGAGTCCTGGGGCTTAATGAGGTACTGCTTATCAGCAAAGCATGCTTATCTGGAGCCCGCCAGTGTACCTGCTCCAGCCCCATCATGAGCAAACATGTTTTACCACCCAGTTGCAGGGAGCCAGGAGCACGGTCAGATGGCACAGTTCAGCTGATGTGTGGTAACTTGTGAAGCCACAGCAACTTTATCACTTCACAACATCCATACATAGCCACAGCCTTGAATCTTCACAGGGAAAGAAAGGATGATGAGTTACTGTTCTGGGATTTTCTCCCTGTTTCCAGTCAGTGGGAAGTGGTATGTGGAACATTCATTTAATAAACCAGAGGGGAAAAGCTGTAGATCAGCTTCTCATTATTTCAGTGCTGGCTCACACCATCACTTGGGCTTGTGCCTGACAGTTCAGTGTGTTATTTGAGGCCACTCAAGCATTCTGCAGAAATGATGCCACCCTCCTCTGAAAGTGTGGGGTTCATCCAAGCAGGGAAGGCTTGACTCCATTAGTAAGTTTATCAGTGCTTATTTCATCTCAGTTTAAGGCCTGTTAATTAAGAAGGTGCTCACTTTGAAGACTAGTCCCTGTTGAGAGCCAGCTCTCTAGCAGGAAACCTCCTGGAGATGTTTTACTGATGTGGACCTCTGAAATAAAGCAACTCTGTACAGGTAAAAAAAATGCACAAATGGTTCTGGTTTGCAGAGCAAGGGAGGAGTCCTAAGGCGTACAAAACTTTGGTGAGGTTCCCCATGATGTGCACACAGACATGCAGGAGGGATGGTAAGTGTTTGTGCCCCCATACTTTCTAATGTGTTACACCTACATACAACAAGGGGGGCCTGGGCAACCCAGGTAGCATGTGAGGGACTGACCAATTACTTTAATGGGAGTGGGGAACTGGATAAGAACACTGAAGCCATCAGAAATATGTTCTGGTCCTGCCCATGGGCACTTTGTACATAGGGATGACGGGAAGAGTGAAATTTCCACACTGCCTCAGCAAAGCTTTAGTCTGAGTTTATTGCTGAGATTAAAAGACTGGAGAATACAAATTGTAAATGTGATGACTTAAGAGCTCATAAATTCAGTATACAGCCCCATTCCAGAGAGCTTGCATGCAGTGCAGCCACACTGCCTTGGGCTCACGAGTTCCCTTGGTCCCATTGCTCAAACACATGTCCTGCAGGGAGCCCTCCTGCCCTGCCTGGCTCCCAGAACATTGCATGTGCACGTGTGTGCACAGATGCTCAGAAACAAACACACACTGGATGCCATCCTGCCTGTGCACACTGAGAGTTTGCTGCTTATGTACAGACAAAGACACCCTGACAGTGCTTCAGCCCAGAAACCAGCCCTAGTGCTGAAGCAGTGTTTGCAGTCACTGCAGTGAGGGAACAAGCGAAGGCCCTTGGAGATGAGCTCATGGGAGAAGAGACAGTCCTTCCTCACTGAGGAGCCATTTGCTTCCATTAGATAGACACCTGATATCCAAGTGTCCTTGCTTGGTGTGTGCAGAGGAGCTACATGGTCGTACCCATGTCCTTGTGTGTGGGCAGCAGGGGTAACATGGGCAACTTGGTCCTACACATGGAATCAGTCAAAGCAGCATCACTTCTGAGCTGCAATGGAGAATGCCAGAGTAGGAATGATAGAGCTTTTGACCAATGCACAGATCCCTCCCCCATTTTTTCACTTATCCCCCTTCTGTCCCCTATCCTGGAGCTGAGTGACCCTTGTGAACAGAGAGCTTGAGGAGAGCTTCTTGGAGCAGTGCTTAATGTGTCGAGCTGATTCTGAGGTGAGTTGTGATTAGGTTTGTACAACTGGGCTGCAGCTGTCACTGAGCTAGTCCAGGACAAAGTTCCTTGGATAAATTGCCTAAGTGTTGTAAGTGCCTTTAGCATTATGTGCTTTCCCTCTTTTTCTAGGAAGATGGAGAGCTGGAAACCAGACTGCTTCTAGGATTCATCCAGCCCATGCAAAAGACATAGTTTTTTGGTCTGGGAGCCCTAATGTGGGGATGTAACACCCAGTGGCAACCTGCTGTCCTGCTGAGGGCAGAGCTTATGACAGAGTCTGAGCAAGGAGAACTGGGGACAGATCCTGGGAGAGCACCAGAAGACACAATGGGATGCCTTTCTTCCTGGTCAAGTGGACCAAGCCCTCAGCACACAGTAAACATGAAGGGGATGGGCTTGGCAGTTGGTTTCCTGTCCTTGCACAAGTGCCCAAGGGTCAGTTCTTAGGGAAGGCTGTGCTTTGAATGTCTCAAGGTAAGCCTCAGACTGCTTTTTGAAAACCAGTGCCCTGCAGCCCCCAACTCCAATGGCAGGTGTGGGGCAGTGCTGAGGCTCCTCTGTGTAACAGGGTTCATTTTCAGGGTCCAGCACAGGGGCCAACAGCAGCACCTGCAATATTGCACGCCAGCCTTTCAGCAAATCTAAGTCCTTGAGTTCCTGACATGCTTCTCTGAAGAATGTGGCTTGGGCCTCCCCAACAGCATTGCTGGATGTTTCCCATCTCCCAGGGCCCAAGCCCAGAGCACAGAGTTTTGGCAGTGTTTTGTCTCAGAGATGGTTCTAGTCTGTGAGGACACACATAGGTGCTGAGAGTAGTGTTTGGTACACCTGCATTTGCTCCTTTCTCAGACCTTCTTTTACCAAATGAGGAACAGAAAAGGGGAGGATACTTTTTTTTTTTCTTAATCATTTTAAATCACCGTAAAATCCACATTTCTGCTCTTTTGCTTTTGCAGTAGAAGTAGCACTCATGCCACAAGAGCATGTGCAAATGTAGAGCTGTGGGTGCCTGTGTGCATGGCTGGGCAGATGAGGCTTGGGGTGCAAGCCCAGAGGCAGAGGTTCTGCCTGAGCAGACTCAGGAACACAGTGCAGATATTGGCCAACCCATGCTGCCTTTTCCTGCCCTGGTGGGACTCTATTTGGCAGTGTTGTGCTCTGGCAAAAGTGTCTTCCCTTGCTTCTCTCCACCCTGACCCTTGAAAACTTTGGAAATTCACCTGAAATATTTGCCATTCCTCGGCACTCTACATGTGTGACCCACCAGAACTGTCCTTTCCCGGGACTCGGTTCTGAACGAAGAGCAGAGATAACATTTAACAGGCAAGAGCAGATGAGGAGATAAAGAAAAAAGGGGAGGAAGGGGAGGAGGAATGCAAAGGTATGTGGCTGCATGTTGTACTGTGTTTATGCATAAACAGGCTTGCTTATCGATATCCAGATGTAAGCATGAGTGCAGGGTAATATCTCCCGAAACAATAGGCACTGCCTGGCTCGAGGAGCGCTGCCGGAGCCTCCCTGTCAGATGCTGCCGTGTTATCAGGTTGCAGCAGGCGTTCGCATCTAATCAGGGATCTGAGCCCCGTGAGCCGCACCCGGGGGTTTCGGAGGCTCTGCTCCGGTCTTCAGCCCACTCTGCTCTCTGAGGGGAGAGGGCAAGAGGAGACAAAAGGGGCCGAGCATCTCCGGAGGTGTTACTGGTGCGTCTGGCTGCCCGGCTCCACGCTTTGGCAGGGACGCACGAGCTGGTGTTGTCACCACATTTTGGCAGGGATGGCACCGGGGTGACACTTAGGACGAGGCCAGCCCTTGTAAGGAAGGGGAGAGTCGGGCCTGAGCTGCAGCAAAGCACTGGCTTTGTTCAGCCTGGAGCAGAGAAGGTCACAAGGACCAGAGCAGCCTCTTCAACCCCATCCCCTGTGCTGCAACAGGACAGGAGTTGGCCCTGAGGGCAGCGCTGGCAGCCAGGGCTCTTTCCTCTTTTATTTTCTTCTGTGTTTTTAAGGAAGGCTGCCAGAGCAAAAAGACTTACAAAATCTTCTTCCCCTACCACTCTCTAGCACCAAAACGCAATGGCCACTAATCTTACGTGGCTCATAACTGCAAATAGCTCTGGAACTAATTAATCCGACAGTACCGCGGCTGTCGTATTTGATTTCACCAAAATCAATTAAGAGAACGCACATTTCCCCTTCTCCTCCCGCCCCTCAGAGGGGACAAGGGGCAGCCGGGTCTGGGTGCTGCTTTCCCAGGGCTCCCGGGGGTCCGGGTGGGCATCAGAGCTCCGGGAGCGCGATGAAAGGGGATTAATAAAACGGGGGAGGGACGCCGCTGGCTCTTCGCACCAGGAGCTGCGGATGCTCCCGGGGGACGGGTGGCGGTGGGAAAGCTTGATTGCCTCCCGCAGCCACGCCAGGCCGCGTTCCTCCTCCCTCCTTCCGTCCTGGCTCCCTGAAAACCCCTGTGAATTGCCATTCCTTGCCGGTGCAGGGGGGGGAATTGGCCATCGGTTTCTCAGAGCATTTTTTATTTACATGGCTGATGAGCCACTCCAGAAGGGGCTGCAAGGGAGAGGCAGGTGGGAATTTTGGCACAGTTTGCTTGCCAAGCGAGTGCAGAGGTGTGTGTTAAAAAGGATTAGGCAAGAAATTTAGGGAGAGAAATTTTGCATTTTGTGGGAGGCAGTGGTAGGAATCAGAGTGGGGTCCCATGCAATTTTTAAGGCTCCTGGCCTTGGGGCTCCTTGCCCAGGCAGGTAAAGGCAAGGAGTGTGCCAGAGGGGCTGTGGCTCCTGCCCTGCGCTGGCTGTGGGGTGGGAGGGTCTGAGCTGGGGTGTTGTATCAGCATCACACTGCTTCCCAAAAAGTCCGGCAAGAATAGGACCCCCTCCCTGCTTGTCCTTCTGGTTCCACTTCCAGATGGAAAAGAAGGCCAGGTCTAGGGTAAACAATATGATCGTTGAATGACAGCGGGGCTTCATGAACTTGCAGCTCCCCAAAAACTCTCTTCTCAGAGAATGCGAGAGAACTGTTCTTAAGAAACAGTGGAGACACCTGGCCAACCTGGGTAAAACCTCCTCACCATTATTTCTGTAAATGCCTCCATTTGGTCCATATCACCTCCTCCCATCTCTATTGAAATGCCCTTCTATTAATAAATAACTCCATTCTCCATTACCCCATCTCCACAGCTCACGTTGAAGTAACTGGGAATTTGGGTTTGGTTTTTATAGACATTAGAAACAGATTTTATCTTTATTAAGGACTCTGTCTCCATCACCCCAACCTTTGCTCCATTGCACAGAGCACAGCAGTGGCTGGAGCAGAGGAAGCAGGTCCCTGGGCTGAGCTCAGCAAGGGGAGAAGAAGGAGAACTCTCCCTGGCTTTGGCCAGGGCAGAAGGGGTTTAAAAGGGTCAGGTCCTTCCCAGTGCATTGGTGACCTGTGAGTATGTCTCTATAGCATGGTGTGAAGTGCTTGAGAAAACAAAGGAGAAAATGTGAATGAAGAATATTTAAGAAATTTTGGATCTGAAAGATTTAGTTCTCAAGGGTTTGTTTGTTTTGCCTTTGTAGTGTCTTGGAAAATACCTATTGAGAAGCCTCCTGACTACATTTGTAGTGCTGAGCCCTCACATGAATTTGGGGAAGTTTTCTTTTTCTAGGCTGTGAATTGCAAACAGTCCCTGGAAAATATTTGAGTTTTAAGTGCATTTGTTGGCTGTGATGGGGCAGGGAAGTCACAGGACAGCATTTTAAGGCCAGCTTGGATGGCAGCATGATTTCTGGCATGGAAATCAGTGCATGTAAATTAGAATTATGGTTTCCATGAATACTATCATATATGGATTGGAAGCTGATTTTCCAAGAGCAGTCATGCCAGGAAAAGTTGTGCTCTCACATAGCCCCAGGCAGCAAACACAAGTGACACAAACATGGTGAGGGTGAGTTCATTTACAACTGTGACTGTTCAAAAAGTATTTCTAAAATTTGCCTTCCCTGCTGTTCCTCCCCCATTCGTCCCCCCTTCCTCCTCCCTTGCAGCTATGAGCTCGGAGGTTTGGTATCCAGCCTTACGCAGCGCCTGGTGCTGGGCTGGTGGGGCTCGGCGCCACAGCTGCGCACCTGGGTGCAGGTATGGCTCCAGCAGGGTGGGGACTGGATTCCTTCCCGGCCCCTCTCAGTAAACAGCTCCTGCCCTGGAGCCCTGCGTTCCTCTGCCCTTATCTCCCTGTGCAAGGCAAAGCTATAAATGTTATTGGCCGTGAAGTTATTCATCCCCTTCAAAGTTACGCATATGCAAAACAGGCTCTCCTGCTGGAATGGGAGTCTCCATACCAAAAGTGAGTGTTTAAAGATTTTTATTTATTTTTAATAAAAATCTCCAAGAAAGAAGCATATTAACATACAGCAATATTAATAGCACTGGATCTGTATAAACCTAATTATATATGTTACCACGAGTAAATAACCACACCATTTCTTACAGGGTAAACCTACTGTAGCTCAAGGGATGGCTACACTGAGGTGCAGAGCAATAGCCCAGCTCGTCTGGGCAGTTGGCAGTTGAGACAATAAGAAGGACCTTGAGCTGGGACATAGGTCCTGCCTTCATCATAGGCACAACTCATCCCCTTGCCATCCCTATCCCAGGGATGTGGCATTGGTCTTGCCCCTGGAGTGCTCTGCAGCCACACTGGCACACAGCAGCCTGCATCCCAGTTGGATGCAGTGATATTCCTACCAGAGCAGCATGCAGTGGTGGGGCCTGTCAGCAGAGATCAGAATTTCAAAACTCAGAAGACCCCACTGTCTTCTGGGAGTTCATAAAATTGACTCTGGTTCATACCTGCTATTTTAAAGTCACTCTTTTCTGAGGAATGATTCAGCTCAAGAAAGAAAGCAGCTATTTTACTTTACTGATAACTAAGAGAATTCAATGATATAAAAAGGGATGGGAGATCTGTTATAACCCTCTGACCTCTGCAGCTGGAAGAAGCCATTCTCCCATTTATGGCATGTCTCCTATTTTATTAGCCTCGTGCACAGGCTGCATCAGTTGTTCCCTGTTTTTCCCCCACTCTGTTGATGGCTCAGACCAAGACCAATGCTTCAAGACAGCTTGAGCCTGGAAACCTCTGGATGATCCAAGCAGCAGTTCCCAATCTGTCCCATCCCATTCCCTTCTCCTGTCGCAGGGCAGTTCTCTGCAGTGGCTGGTGGTGTGGGGGTAAAGCAATGTGGAACAGGGCTTTTCAAGGAAGCAAATGCGAGACCCTGGACAGCTTCTGTCCCACATTTCAACTTCTGTGGCCCAACATCAAACACGTCACTGCAGCCTGAGCCCTCATGGGCCTAATGGAGGAGCAAAAAGAGAGGGCTGCAGGCAGCAGATCCTAATCTTTATTAAATAAGAACAAAGCTTATGCCAGCTAATGAGAAAAGCAAACTGATGAAAGATCCGGCGAGCTCCTCAGAAGGACACAAAGAAATTCTCTCTGAACAAGAGCAGGCTAAAAATATTACTGAATATTTATTTTGCTGGCAGTGTCTTCACAGGCTCCAAATTTGATGCAGCTTCTTTGGGCATTGGCATGGCCATCACAGCAACTTCACAGGAGGATGCTCCAAGCTCTGCGTGACGCTTGGAGTCAGGGCAGAAACAGCCAAGATGCGAGAGCACGAACTGCCTCAGTGCTGTGAAATGACAGCCAGTCCCTGTACACCTCTGCTTCTCTACAGACAACAGAATATTTACCACTGGTTTATGTCCATCATCTTGTTTGGAGCTAGTGAATAAGAGCCAGAGATGCCACAGGCACTTTTCTCCAGTTTCATTCCCCTTCTCAACACGTCATTGCGCACAGGGTGCCAAAGGTTTGCAGTGATACTGAGCATCTTCTGCATTATGACTTCAGACCCATCAGGGACAACTGGCTAGAAAGTTGTCGCACTAGGTGTCCTATCCAGTTTGAGCCCACAAAGTTCCCCCAAAAGAAATCCATGACCTACTGACCTTACCAGCCCTGGCTCTTCTCTCTGCAGCAAGCCACAGCCTAAGGAACCATCATCAGCAAAGGTATGGCTGGCTGTAAGGCAGCAGCAGGCATCATTTGCAAGCTAACCCAAAACCACGTGAAGATGCCCAGATTGCACACGTAATGAATTTATGAATTCCAAAGCACAGACTGTGCCTGAGGAAACCATCAGGATAGGGAGCATTTTAGAAGGTTGTGATCAGCCCAGCATGCGCAGTGAGCTCCAGTGAGCAAAGCTGCACCCGCGCAGGGATTTGCAAAGATTCAGCCAGCCCAGCTGGGTTGTGTCTCCTGCCCTTGCCACTTCCCCTGGGCCCCCTATTAACCTCTGTCCAGCCCATTATCTCCAGAAATGGTTGGTGGGAGGTAATGCCATTGCCATGCTGGGTCAGACCACACAGCCAGGACAGGCAGCTGTGGGGGCTGCTCAGAAATCTTCTCCCAGCCTCACAGCTGCACCTGCCTTCCCCATACAGGCTGACCCCCAAACTTTAGTATTGAGTACCCACTGAACTTGGCTGAAAACATCACTTCTGAAGGCAAAAGCAATGCAGCAAAAAGGCCTGCAGGTCTCCCTCTGCTTCTGCGTTCACTGACCACAAAACTTCAGCCTCTACTCTTTTAATGTACTGTGGCTGAACTTGTTGCCAGCAGGTCAAAGGGAACATAATTTACTCGGGCTTTGATTCATTTGATACAGTTTGGGGTATGTACAATTGGGAAAGGGGGAGGGGGAGGATAGGAAACTAAGGCAATAAGTGGTGGCAGGGAAGGAAAGAGGTTGCCTGTTTGTGTGGGAACTGGATTAGTATGAAAATGACAGAACCAATTTCTAGCCAAGAGGGCTTTAGCAATACCAAGAGCATTTTGACCAGAGCAGGAGCTCCCTGTACTCAGATTGGTCATAGTGGGCAGGAGGCAGCCTGAGCATTTGTCTGCAGGGTGCTTTTTATTATCTCTTCCACTGATCAGTAGATTGGCAAGGGGGGAGGGGTGTTTGTATTCTGTACTGCCTGGAGAGCCCTTTTCCTGCTCAGGCAAGACCATGGGATGGTCAGAGTTCCCTTCTGGTAGCTAGCTCTCATCGTGTTCGCATCTCCTTAACACCCTCCTCACCTTAGACCCTTTACCATGTCCATTGTGAATTTCGCTGCCCATTTTCCTGCTGGAAGGAAGCTGCAAGACTTGGAAGAGACAAATGAACCCATGTGGTACCACAAGGGGCGTTTTTCTAAAGACACATTAGAGGCACCAACTGTCCTACCAATATTCAGAGCATGAAGAGCTCACAGGCACCAACGATGGGCTGAAATCAGGGGAGCACAGCCCTTCCCTCATATTGCTTCTGGCTGTGCTTTTTCATGGCAACCTGGTCTGGCTCAACTCACTAGCCTTGTCCCTACCTGTGCTCTGCAACCCCCAAAATATTGCAAAAACCCCCACTCTCTACCCTGCTCAGTCCTCTAGTCAGCACCATCAGCCTTGCAGAAGTCAGGGCCCATGCTGTGCCTCTTGATGTAGGTTTTCCTTCAGGTACCTAAGCTTTATCTTGGCTATGGGCTTCAGAACAGGACTAAAACCAGGAGCCAGCAACAGCAGAGAGCCCCTCCTGATGACAGTGCCTTCGGGTCACCTCACGCACCTCACTGGGCTGGATGGTCTTGGACTGATGCTTTCAAACACAGATTGCTTCCCCCGTTTTTGTGGGGGAAAATAGCGGAAAAGGGCAACATCTCTTGTGAGAACTTAAATATTTTACCCTCCTGCTTTTGTCCTGACTGACTGGTGTTTACACAGGGGTGAAGAGGCCAGGAGGAAGCAAAGCGATGTGGTGCTGTGGTTTCAGTTCTCACTCCACCTTGCTACTGAGAAACTGGACCTGTGGTTTGGTTTGTGGCTGGGGGGAAGAGGAATGGTCTTTGGATTTGATCCCTGCTGGGAAGGCTCTTTCAGTCCCACACAGGCACCAGCAACACCAATGAGGGCTGGAGGAAGAGGAGAGAAAGCCAGTCCCCCAACAAGGCCCACTCCAGCAGCTCACAGTACATTAATATTCACCGCAGAGCCAGGGGTGTAAATTCACAGCTATCTCCTCGGCGTTTGCCATGTATGCCGTTCATTTCACATAGATGTCACTACTGCCTTATGAGCACTCCTCTGAGCCAGCCACTTAAATAGACCCAGTGCATTATAGTAATGGAGTAACTGTATAAAAACAATGAAATCCAATCTCTTTAAACTGATTTGATGTCTGCCTGAACCACAACATTTCCTGCTAATGGCTTCCTTCATTTTGTAACCGTGATCTCCACCTGATCAGATTACAGCTGTTTTTAATTACAAAGCTAATAGAGTTTGTAGGCAGTGTCAGGCAGACAGCACATGCCTGGGGTGGGCACAGGGTGGAGTGGAGCCAGTGGGGGCTCTGGGTGACTGTTAACACAGCTCATCAAGCTGACTGTCAAAACACTGGGAGCAGGGGGCAATTAGGAGGGACAGTGATATTTTTTAGTGTGAAGCCAATATGCTGCTCTCCAGGTCAGTCTGTGTGACAGCAGACAGCCCTGAGTTGTGCTCCTACTCCATGTTCTTGCCTACCAAGCCAGGCAGCTGCTGATGCCCAGAAGATTCATGACATGTTGGTGCTCCTGGGAGGCAGGTGGCAGGGTCACAGGGAGGCATGACAAGGGGAGAAAGAGGTCTTCTCGGTGATGGAGTATAGAAAGAGAAAAGAAAGGGAAAAGAAAAAAATAAAAGAACCAGGCCAGAAAAGGAATACATGGTGCCATTTGACTTTTGCAACTGATGGAGCAGGAAGGGGCATTGCAGATAACTGTCAGTGAAAACAGCCTTCGAGATTGATGTCTTTCTTATGGGATAGTGCAGTCAGCTGTTGGGCCTGCATCCTTCTCCTCAGCCCAGGCAGAGAAACCCCAGGGATTGTGTTCACAGCACAGCCCTGTCCCCACTGACCTTGTTTAGTCCAGCAGTTTGTTTGAGTATTGATTACTCCATCTCTCTTGCTTAGGGACATGGATCAGCATAGCTGCAGGGAAAGGAGCAGTTTGAAAGAGCTGTTCTCAAGCAGTGCTGGGCAGGGATGTTTGTATCCAGCAGACCATTTTTATGCACTCCAGGCGAGCTCCAGTTTGGCTCTAGTGGTGGGAAAAAACTCTGTGCATGTTACAGTAGTGCTGGGTATCTTGTTCTGATGTTTAAGATTCAGCCGAGGTTGTGCTTAGTTGAAGCTGGGTGAAAAGTCTTGGCAGAGAAACAGCAGCATCTCCCTTATACCTCTCTGTCCTGCCACGTGAACCTCTTTCCTGGGCTGGTGGAGCTACTCTTGTCTACCAGAGCATAAGGCCAGGCAAGTGGGACAGCTCGACAGTGAAGTACTCGATTACAGAGCTGGGGAAGCGGGGAGCAGGCAGGTGCAGCACCCCAAGGCAGCCCAGCCCCTGGCAGTGTGTTCCTGGGCACTGTGACCCACACCAGAAGTGCCCTGCTCAGTTCACTCTGCTGTAGGAGGTGCTCATCCCTTGCTCTTGCCATGCCAGAGCTGTACATGTTGGGTGGTGCACCAGCTTTGTAAATGATTTAGGGTCCACATCAAGAGCCCATCAATTATGTATCCTAGGACACTTAATTATTTAGCTTGACAGGAGTCTCTCCCTTTAATTTCATTGTCTTCTCAGTCTCCCATTTCACAAGAGAGCTGTGGATGCTCTGCTAGGAAGGGTGCACTGTCACATGTTTCTGCTTCTTCTCTGTATTACCCAAACTCATCTGTTTCTCCCTTCCCTCAGCAGATGAGGAAAACGAGACCCAGACATGATTCCAGGGCAAGGAAAGGTCTGGGCTCTTGCACCATCAGTGCTATGCTCTGCCCTTGAGTTGTGTCAGGGACTGGACTCTGACATTGGTCTAAATGAGCAAATTTAGGAATTTTGGGGGGATGTTGTAGGTGAGATGGATGCTGGGATGAATTTCTGTGATTTCTGAAGTCCTTTCTGACAGCTCGTCACCCACCAGCAGACAATGAAGAGACTTCCAGCAGCCATTCCAGCAGCCCTTGCTGGTGCTCCCTGGCAGCACTGGGGATCCTGCCTGGGGTGATCCCTGCCTGTTAAACCAAGAGCCATCAGAACATGCCATCATTCACTCCTCACTTCTTCCCTGCTCTTTTCCTCCCTTCTATCTCTTCCTTTATTTGAACTTTTAAACTTCACGTCTGGTGCAGATTTTTACAGTAACTCGAGCCTTTGAGAATTGTCAATGCTCATCTCTTTTCACTGTGACATTAATATGCACTCTAAAAATGCCAAGTATCAGAAGTCAGTTACTGCTGCTGGGTCATGACAGCCACAGGACAGCAGAGGTGAGAGCAGTGGTCATGCTGGAGGGGCCCGGCTCAGGCAGGCAAGGCCCTGGATTTGACAGGATTTTCTCTCCATGCCATTTCTTTGCCATACCTTGATATGTTTTTAAGCATCTTTATTTTTCTACCTCAAAAACTACCTTTCCCCAAAATAAATAAAACTAAGACCATGAGTCTAGGATTTTAAAGCAACCCTACAATAACAAAGCAGTGTGTGCAGATCAGTTGTCACCAGCAACCCTACAATAACAAAATACTACATGCAACCCTATGCAATGCTGAAACAACTGTTATGGGCATGCAGGGAAGGAAATATATTTTCCAGTGTCAAGCTTAATGAGACTTTTTTCTGCAGTAAACACAGGGGTCAGAAGGGGGATGTAAAGGCCAAATCACCTTGAGCGGTGTATCTATAATGTCACGCAGCAGGCAGGGTTGTGGGACATGCAGCAAACACCACTTTGTTAGTGCAGGGTTTAAAAGTCTGCACTAGGGAAAAGAAAGTGAGGGTTTGTGATGAAACAGGAAGTACCCTCAAATCCTGGAGCCTTTGAAGAATTGTCAAAGGAGTGAGAAGCCTGAATGTTTGAAAAGGCTCCGGATTGTGGAGCCAGAGGGGGCAGGGGGACATGGAGAGGGAGGCATCGAGCACAGACCTTCTCCAGACCCACACTCTGCTCTTTGTTCCCCTTTTCTTTTATTCTTAAATTATTAGATTCTTTTCATTGCTTTTTTTTTTTTTTTTTTTTCTCTCTCTCTCACACACATGCACTTTCTGAAACCAGCAAGAATTTTCTTACAGTTTGAGCAATGCCCCAGTCCTACACCATGGCACTGCTGGTGTGGCATGCCCCACACCTTGCTGCAGAACACCATGTGGAAGTAGCTCTGTAATCCAGGCTCTGCTCATGCATGATGCACAAACCATTTTTTTGAGGAAGTGTTTAGGGAGTTTGAAAAATTCTGGTTAGCTGCCTTTTTTATATTTTTTAATTAATTTTTTTCTGCCTCTTCTATTTTTTGGGTGTGGCATTTCTGTGTGGCTGCAGGAGCACACAGGCAATGCCTCAACTTCTCCTAGTGCCTGGTCAGCCAAGAGCAACCAAAGAAAATTCCTGTATGCTTTTCCAAGATATTTTCTCAGCATTTGAAATGCAAATATGCTGAAAAAGAGTTCTTCAGTGGCTTAACTATTACTAGAGGGAATCTGATTGCGCAAAACTGGTGATGATAATGATGATGAAAAGCTGGTTCAGGGCTGAATTTAATGACCTGTGGTGTGCTAGTAAAAGGGCCTGGAGACTAGACTTGAGAGAGATTTTCAGCTGGCCAAAGGCATCAGGAAGATGCCCAGTGCTGGAAGGATACCTGGAGGCACATCTTCACAGGGAATGGGTTTCATTTCCTTTCAAGCCCAGGGTGAGGAAGATGAGCTTTTTCTTCCTATTATACTGAGGGAAAGAGGATCTGCCCTTCCCAGGCAAAAACTCCTGGTGACGAGTTGCCTTTTCCCCTTGCAGAGTGGCCTCCCCAGTGCCCAGAAATGGCAAGAGATGACCAGTGAGGTGGCTGAGAGGGAACACCCAGAGGGAGGTGAAGGAAGCCTAGATGGAGAGCTGAGACACTGGCAACGCTGTGCTTTCCTCTGTACTAATTGTACGCTTGGGACCAAATTTAGACTGGTGTAACTCTGCTGAAGTCACCAGGGATTAATTTGGCCTCTGGTGGCTCCATTGTTTTAGCTAAATGAGTCAGAAGACACGGCCTATTCTTATCTGCTCACAATCGGGCAGTGGCAGTAATGGCTTAGCGAGGCAGACCCCAAAAGCAGCATGACTGGGACCTGGGATCCGGGCTTCCACGAGACAAATGGGGCTGCAAGAGGAAATGTTTTGACATTTGGGTTATAGATGGAGGCAGGCTCAGCGTGGGTGCAAGCGGTGCTCACCGCTGCTGCAGGCAGAGGGGAAGGGGGCTGGCAGGTTCCCTGAATATTCAGCGGTGCCGTTTGGAGTTCCTCAATTCTTCAGCCATCAGAGAGGGAAGCTGTGGCTCTGGAAGGGGCACGTGGTGTCAAAGGGGACTTCACACCACTTCCCGGCCTGGTGAGAAAGGGAGCCCAGGTGGAAACGTTCAAAAAGCACCGGCTGCATCTCTGGCTGCTCGTGCTTCTCCCAGCGGCTGGGCGTGGGGAAGGAGTGATGGGACAGAGCACAGGCTGGCACAGGGCTGGAGTAGATGTTTCGGGCAAAAGTTTTGACTGCTAGCCAAGGCAGTGTGCTGGTTTAGCATGTTATGAATGCCCTCAAACTTCTGGGAAATTGAGGATGATTTGGAAAACCGCGATTTTTCCAGCCCAGGTCAGTACAAGCTGGAAAATTTCCAAGCAGAGAGATGTTTGCTAGAGGGCCTGCAGGAACTGTGTGCCTGACCCAGACAGCATCCAGCCTTGTGGCAGGCAATTTTGGAGTGGAAATGGAGCAGGCAATGGAGATGAAAATGTTGTTCCCCTTCCCATGCCTGTTGCTGCACCCCATCTACCCTTTTCCTGCTGTACCCACTGGACAAAGGAGCACGAGACTTCAGTCTCCAAGGCTGTCAACCTGGCACATTTTGCCATGGCCAAACACTCTTTAAAGCAAGTACAGAGGCAGATCTTCTTCTGAGGATGGAGATAACAATAGGTAGGAAGGGCGGGGGAGGGCAGACCTGGAGCCTCGCTGCTCTCGGTGCTCCTGTACCTCCACAGCTTGAACGGGCACATTCCCAGCGTCCGGAGCCGGATAATAAGCAGAGCCACAACTGCTATTCAGGAGGCTCTGACCCTGGCTAGGTAACTACATAATGAGCCTGTTTGAATTGCTCCCGTCCCTGCCAAAGGGGTGGGATCGGGGGATGCTTTTGTTTGCAATAATGAACCTGTAATTATGCTACATTTCTTGGTTTTAGCCACATTTTGTGTGTGTGTGTTGTTCTCTTTGTATTGACAGATTTATGGCCATGATACGCGGCTGCACCAGAAGCCGTACAGGCACCGTGTGGAGACTGTCTGACTGTCGTCTCAGAAAGGTGGGGGGAGAGGAGAAGGAGGGAGGTCTTTGCACTACCTCAGCCCCCGAAGGGTTAAATAAATGTATTACAGTTAATACAGATGGCATAGGGGCTGCCTTTCCAAAAGTCACAGGTTTCAGCAGGGCAGAGGAAAAAAAAAAAAAAAAAAAAAACTTTTGGGCTCCAGGTGAATTAAAATTTAAAAAAAAAAAAAATAAAAAGTAAGGAACAAAATAAATAAATAGCACATACCAGACTTCAGCTCCAAGGTGCTCAATAAAATTACACTTTGAAATGCAAGGATTAAGCAGAGTAGGTGACAAGGTGACTTTGTTAACAGCCTAATCTCTTGCCTTAACAGAGACAGGGGATTTACATGTGACTGCACAAAACTGCTTTATGGTCTTTTTTCCAGCTGGAGAATGTAGGAAGGGGGAAGGAGGAGATGGGACAGGGTTGGATGTTTTAGAGACATGTGTAAAATGGGTTTAAACTATGTTTTTCTTATTGTTTTAGGTTTGTTTGTGGGTTTTTAAAGCAAATCTGCATGGATGTGTGTCACCAATAATAAGCTGTTTCCAAAAGGTCCAGGTAGCTGATGATGAAGATGTCACAGAATAATGAATAATTGGGTAAAAACATTTGTGATGTGATTTCTTCCCCAATCGTTTTATTTGCTTTCTTATAAAAAGCCAGCCAGTATCACGGGCTATTCAAAATGCTATGCCAGGACTACTTTTCCCTGAGTTTTTCTCCAGATTACAGCTTTTCTTCACCAAGGAATGTAAATGTGAATTCTAAATACAGGGCACTTTTTTCAAATGGCTCCTCTGTTTTTGGGCAGGGAAGGGGCAAGGGGAGAAAGAAAAAAATTTAAAAAAATAAAAAATTATAGAGCTTTAGGTCTTTACATTTCTGACCATTACTAAGATGAGACAGTGATGAGTAAATGAACATGAAATGAGACCTGGATCCCCCTGTGAAGGTTTGTATCATACAGTATCCACTTCTTTGTGCCCAGGGTCCAGCCACCCCTGTCATCTCTCCACCTGAAGCAGGCAGTGCCTCTGCCTTTTCCATTTAACTCCTTCGTGTCAGTGTGGATGTCCACTGGTGAAAGTATTTATCATGTTGTATTTGTTGCACCATATCTGGGATATTTGTGGTGACTGCAGACAGAGGAACAGATTCTGTATAGAAACTTGGGTGTCAGATCCCCAGCCCATTTACAGATTCATGGGCTGGACCATTTCTGGATGAGATTTCAGCTTTTTTAAGTGGGTGAAGATGATCTATGAAGGCATGGAAACAGACATCCTAGTGAGGGAGGGGAAAGGTGCTTTTCCCTTTGCTTTGATATTGGGTAGCAGGAGGGAAGACAGTTTCATTCAGAAGAGTTGTGCACCTCACTTGAGGTGACTTCAAATATTTCCAAAGAATCATCCCAAAGAGATGATTTGCTGAAAAAAAAAATTTAATTATGTGATTGAGCATTACCCCTCAGTGTTACAGTGTCACCTTTGCAGGAAGGTGAGTGTAAAGGCTCAGCAGTCCATCTGCCCAAAACAGCCATGGCCAGCGTGGACATGCCAGGAGGTCATGGAGCCAACAGGAATACAAGGCTGAGGTCAGAACTGCAGAGATGTGGTGGGATGGGACAGGACTGTCATCCAGCATGGCTGTCACCATTTCCCTTGGGGAGCCATCCAACTCCCCCAAGAAAATATTCAGCTTTGCCTTGAGTTCAACAAACTTGCTGAAACAGCTGGTCCAAGTCCCAGCTGTAACTTGGCCAGTGAGGACCTGCAGTATTGCTGTGAGTCCCCTCTGTCCCTCTGGATATCAGGGACAGCCAGAGCACATCCTCCACACAGCTTTTGGGTGACAATGGAACTCATCTACTCACCACTGCCCAAGGGTTTGAGCTTGCACGGGGGGACCGTGTGGGCAGCCATGCTCCAGCTCCTGGCAGGGCTCATCAGAGGCGGACTGCTGTGAGCACACCGAGCACTTTCTCAAGCATGGATGGAAGAGAAAGTAAAAATTACCCACTTTAAAAATCAGACACAACCTCAACTCTGAAGTTTATCCACTATTTGGGTGTTAAACATGTTCAAACCTAGCAGCAGACACACATTTTATGCAGGAATCTGACCAATTGTTTCTCTTCTCTCTTGTCCTTATACCTTAAATCATTTTGACCTTTAATTGGCCCTAATTTGCCCACAGACGGCTCTGGGACCCTTCAACACATTTGCTTGTAATTGGCTCTCTTTGTTATTTTTCTAGAGAGCCACTGTTGGTTGTTTCGTTTTGAAAACACTGTGGCATATCATTGAAAAGCCGCTTTTAAATGAGCCCGGCTGGAGGCCAGGAGAGCCCTGTGAAAGCCCAGCAGAGAGACTGGGCTATCTAAATGCAATTATCATATCACTGTGAAAACGTGAAACGGGCCTGAGCTTAAGCAAACATCACCCGCCCCTGGGCTGAGGGTGGTGAAAGCTTCGCTGGGAGGTGCTGGGTTGAACCCGTGGGAGAGGTTATCCTGCCATCGCCTTTCGCCCAGCAAAGCAGGGAATGTCTCTCTGCCTGTTGCTTACTGCAGCTGGGCATACAACTGGGTGTTTTCCCATGTTAGAGTGTGATGGTTTGCAAGGAATTGCTCTGGTACAGCCACGGGGCACTATTCTGTAGAGCAAGAATAGAACAGCCCAGGAAAGGAGCAGCGACAGCAGCAAGCGACCGCCAGCAGACAGTGCCTCCCCAGCCAGGCCCTGTGTGTGCCACTAATCTGGCTGTGGCCACAGTTTGCCCTTAGCCCTGCTCATAATGTCATCAAGATCTTAACTGTCCAAAGTGAAGTTAGGACAGTGAAGGATAATGCTGCAGCCCGATAACATCTGCACTGCCTCCTGCACTAATGGACACTCTCTCTGTAACCAAGCCTCTGCTCAGTCAGCCCTGCAGCATGGAGACCTCTCGTTAATGTTTGGTCCATGCAGACCTTACAATCAAGTTAAGCTGCAGGGCCGTTGAGCCTCTGACCACAGGTTGTTGTGCCAGTGGTCCTCTTGGAGATTGAAGCTGGTGCCCAAGAACGTGAGAACTGCAATGTGTCCCATGAAGCTCTTTTAGTGCCAGATCCCAAATAAATTTACTTTCCATGGCTTACAGCGTTCACACAGGCAGCGCCCACAGACTCCACTGCCTTGGAATATGTTAGCAAACTATATCTCACATTTTATGGAAAGTCAAGTGAGCCATGGCTGGCAAGGCTGGATTTCTGCCCTGTGGAGGAGAGGGTTTTTATTGGGTCAGTCTGTTCAAGTGTGGCTCCAGCAAGGAAAAGACACTGCTGTTTTCATCTGACTGACACTTGAGGAGCATGTGCTGCTCTGCAGAGGTAGCAGGTATGATGATGCCTCCTGTCCCTCGAGGTCATGCACTGAGACAGGCATGGCAAGATGGTGTAGAATGTAAGGGGCACAAGTTTGGAAGGAAGAGAGAGTCCTGCTCTATCAGCATGGCTGTCAAATGTAGCTGAAACCAGCAGAGACTGATCTTTAGAAACAGGGAAACCTCAAAAGTCCTCCATTGCCCTTGGATAATTCTTGATCTGTGGGGCTGGAAGCTGTAGTGGTATCAAGGTATCTAATTGGAGCTAGAAATCTAATTACATGTGGATGGAATCAGCTCAGTAAAGTAAGTCTTAATGGTTGGCAGCAAGACTCCTCATTATTTAAAGTTCTTACCACAGTTTGCCAGCACATAACTGGCTTTCAGGTGCTGGGGGAAGAAGCCCATCCAAGTGTCTTCCATCCCTCCCCAGGTCAGATCATGCTCAGCCAGAACGATGTGAAAGGGGCAGGACTCCTTTGCCCAAATCTCCACCGGCTGGGGCAGCTCACCCAAAATACCAAGCTCCAAATGTAGCTGGCACAGAGAGACTCCAGGTGTGACTGAAGATCTGGTCTCAGCACTTCAGGGATCAACTGCAGTCCCTCAAATGCATTAAAGGAAATTCCTTTTCTAAAGGTAACATGGAGCCAACAGGCCTGAGGGTGAAGTTTGGGATACAATGCAACCAGGCATGGCTGGGGCCTTCCTTAGAAGACAGACTGGACATAGAAAGCACAATGCTGCCAGAGCAGGGCTGGACACTCCTGAGTCTGCAACAATGAAGCTGAGAAGCATTTCGTAGTTGTCTTCAAAATCTGCATCTCTCATGACTTTACTGTAATTTTTTTCCCCACTGTTTTTCTAATGTGTCTGTCCAGGTTGCTTGAAATCCAAGACATTTTATTTCAGTGAATGAGGTTCTGGTAAAATGTGGGCTCTTGCTGGGGTTCAGCAGTGGATCCCTGCTGTAACACCCCAAAGCATTCACAGTGTCCTGGCAGGTCCTCATAAGTTTCTTTAGATACAGAATCCTTGCTCTTGAGCTCTAAGTACCCAGGGTTTTTGCATATGCAAATATTTGCAAAGTCAGGCCTCTGTTTGTATTGCCTGTTTAATAATTTAAGTTTGTATATAAGTTTCTGATGCTCTGTTAATTTTTTTTAAATCCAGCCATAATTTTAAGGAAAGAGGTTTCTTGCTTGGCTTTTTAAGCAGATATTTGAAGTGTCCCTTGTGAGTTCAGCACATTGCTGCAGTAGTGAGTCCAGTGGTTTGTCTTGGTGTCTCTAGTTTTGAGGAATAATGAAGGAGCGGGAGAACTGTACTGTACAAAGTTCTATTGTTCCATCACCATTCCTGAAGTTCTTTTGTCCCAGTGGCTGCTAGGACATGCCTTCTGCCGTCAGAAACGTCTGTGCTTGGTGCTGAGTCAGAAACATGGTCAGCTGTCCTGCCTCTGAGCAAGACAAAACACACCAGGATATGCCTGCACATGCCAGCCCCTTTGACAAGCCAACATCTCTCAGGGGGCTCGGATACCATCCCTGGCATAGGAAGGAGATGTTCATGCCATGGATAACCTTTGCACCACCTTGGTCAGACCTGGAGAGAAAACACAGTGGGGACAGTGGCATGGGTTTAGCTGTTCTCTGACACCAGTGCATGGAGCAGCAGAGGTACTGGTTTCAGGGCTGCTGTTAAGCACTAGAAAATTCCCCTTTCAACAATTCTCTGTTTGATTAAAACAAAAAAGCTTGAATGCTCAGGCAGGAAGAAGTCATTTTTCCAAAATAGACAGTGATGAATTTGGGAAAATTGGAGGGAGGCCAAGGAATTACTGCAGACTGAAAGCTGGGTGACTTTTCTGGGAGTGACCAGGGAACATTTCAAAGCCACCAAGCCCTGCTTCCCCACCACTGCCAAAGGAGAGCTGAAACCTTGGCGAGCAGAGGAGTCACTGCCACCACTGCTGCTTCCTTTTCTTGCTGCCAGATAAAGAGGACAGACTCTCCTTTTTCACTCCATTCTCCTCACACAATGGGCCAAGGGGATCAGTGCCAAAATTACAAGTGTGAGCCCTTAATGCATCAGGTTGAACAATGGGCTTTGGAGGCGTCTGCCTTGTCGTGTGAAGCAGTACAGCTAGTTCTGACTACCCAGTGCCGTGGAAAAAAACCTCATTGTCCTGGCAAAATGCTCCTCAGAATGAAAACACCCTCCTCCTTCTTTCTTCAGCTTCCTAATGGGAAGCAAAATAACAAACCAGGCCCACAATTAAACAAACATGCCACTAACAGAGCCGAGCTCAAGTGTAACAGATGTTGTTGCAGTTGGACCAGGCTGGAGGCCGGGAGTAAGCCACTCTGGCTGGCTGCTGCTCCTGGGACGCTGTTGCTGAAGGGGTTTCTTTGCCACACCACAGCCTTCTCCTTCCACCAGTCTTTCTTCCTTTTTCTCTGGTATGCCATTTTTCTTGCTCTCCTCCTTGTCCTGGTGCACCCCCAACTGCTCCACCTCATCACATTTCATTCAGCTCTTCATCAATTTCACTTTTTAGCACTGAAAAAAACAGGTTTTATTTCAGAAAAGCTCAAGAGATAGAGCAAAGCCATGTCAATTACCTTTTTAGGCCATGTTAGTATAGTAGAATAAAGCAATTCTTTTTCTCCATTTCATTTTTCTTGATCCATCTCCTCACTGGCACCTGGGCTTCACACGGGGAATCACTGCCACCTCCCAGTTCCTGCAGTCCCTCCCCAAGTTTGATGGCTGTGGTGCAGCTGACTGTGAGGCTGTAGCTCAGCACACTCAAGACTCCCACCCCAAAACTGCTTCTCATCCAAATATTACAGGCATCTCTCCAACACAAGAAATTTGGTATTTGAGAGGTGACAGACAGCTAAAGAAAGGCAAACAAAAGGGAAATTGTGTCCTTTTCATATCTGGCTGAATCCATCTTCTCTGCAGCTTTAGAGCTCTGGTGCAGTCAGTCCATGATGAGAGTCCTATTACCTCTAAGGCTTAAAGTCCCTGACTCCCTACCTGGCACCAAATGAATGATGCCTCTGATTGCCCATGCACCCCCTCATTTACAGGGATCTGTTCCTTCCACCTCCACGTCAAAGGGACAAAAATAATTCGGCACAAGGCAGAATCAGAGGCTGCTTGGCCCTGCTTGTTCCCCAGCAAAGTTGTGCTAGGCTTCTATAACTGCAAGAGGAACAAGAGGGATTCAGGGCTGGGTGACAGACTTCTAAGGTCTTTGGGTCACTCCCCAGAGCAAAACCCCCCTCTCTCATCTGAGAGCCATGGTCACCAAAACCTTCCTGAGATGTTTGGAAGAGGAATACAGGGCTGTACCCTGCAGCATCTGTGCTCACACGTATCTTTGGCTTGTCTTTTGTTCTACTTGCTCTTGCAGTTACAAGGCCCTGTGCAGTGGAGTTTTGCATTGCCCCAGGCTGCTGTAGCACTGAGACTTCTGTGACTATTAATAGAAGTCTAAGGAAGTAAGAAAAGTTAACTTCTCTTTCTCCTTCAAGCAGGGAAGCTGGAAGATCCCTGAAATCTTTCCTGAGGTGTCTCAGAAGAGGGACTGTGCCAGCACAGAGGCCTCAGAACCACATGTCACCAGCACAGTTTGGGACTGAAGCATCCCTTACTTGCCATGCTCAGAAATTCTATACAGTGGAGGAGGTAAGCAGCTCAGAATGAAACCTTGCTTGGTTTACCCTCTTTGTTGGGCAAGACAGGCTGGATCTCCTGGGCACTGGCAACATTGAGCCAACACCACCTCTCAGTGCTCTGCTGTGGTAAGAAACCAGCCAAATGCACAAATGTTATGAGCCAGGGCTGCTAGTTCAGCACTCTGACGGTCAGAGTGAGAACAGCACAGACACAGACAGCTCCAGCCAGAACAGGCTTTCATTGCTCCCAGTGCAGTGCTGAATAGTATTTCCACTCATATGACAAATTTATGAACAAGCAACAAGGAGCCTTTGGCAGAAAGCATCCGTGTTGTCAAAACCCCCTTCCAGGTGAAAATGAAAACCAGTTCCAGTTCCAGGTGAACATCCAGGTATTCCAGACCAGGGAGGTACTGGAAGTAAATCACAGCAAGCCAACCAATCACCTACTCCTTTACTTACTGCCTAATATTTATATAGATTTTATACTTTTGAACTGCTTACACTGAGGTAAAGCACCTCAGATGGAAAGTTTGATGGAGGTATTGAGGTTTTTATTGAGTTGATAGACACAATGCACGCACATAATGTGACTGCACTTGCATAAATACAACAGCAATTTTACAAGCTTGGCTCTTTTAGAATAGTTGATGACATGAGCTAAAATGACTAGGAATTACGATCCAGAAGTGGATGTAAAATTATCAGACTTCAAGTAACTCAGGAGATACCGTGTCCTGTACAACAATGGTGCTTTTTTCAAAAAATGCATCCTTCTTCTCACTGCCCTTTATTCTCACTCCACCCCCTTTCTCTCATATAAAACGCAAATTTACATCTGTTCAGTTCCCCCTTTCTGTTGCCCATAGCATCTTTTATTTTCACAGCAGCTTGGAAATGCAGATTTTGTGACTAAGACCTAGAGACACACCTTGTTACAGCAGTGTATCTGGGTTGTGGCTGCAGAGCAGTCTCCCCTCTCTCACTGGCTCTGGGGCTCAGTGAGCCTGTTCAGGATGCTCAGCAGCAAAATTAAAGCAATTTTTGGTTTCATTATGTTTTATGGCCAGCTCAGTGTATTGAGGCAGCTCTTTACAGGGTCAAGTGAAAAGGAGGGGAAAGGAGGGAGACCTTTCCTCAAAGGAGTGTGCTCAGCAGAGAGATTGGCTGGGGATGCTGGAGGGCTGCTGCCTCCAACCCTGTTTCTTTAATGCTGGTACATTATATATCTTGTATGGATGCTTGTTCTGGTTCTTGCTCAATGCATTGACCAGAACCTGCTGTTTAAGAGCAGTTCTTCCCTTAGTCCCATCCCAGCAAAGACCTGTGTGGTATCTGTATTTAAAGCCCATCTAATTTCAGTCTTCTGTAAGCAGAACTATTTTGATTGAGCGGGGGAAGTAATGACACAAATAGTTGATAGCACAAATAGTTGTGCTGGCAGATCAGAAGAGGCGGCCACCTCTGGATGAGAGCCATGAAAAGCAGCTGTGAACAGACACCTCCACATGGAGTTTGGCTGCAGCTGGAACTGATGCACAACCTAGAGCTTCAGTCAGTATTCTGTCAGGTCAAAGGAAGGGGAAGGGTGAATCAGTCGAGGAAAAATGAAAACTATTCTGTATGCTGGGTCATAAAATTAAAGGCAACTTCTAAAATCTCAGAAAAAAAAATTGGAAAAGATTTGGCTAATCTTCTACCACTCTCTTATTTCTTATTTCTGTTGTCAATCTAGGACAAGGTTTAACATGGTTTGACAACATGGTTTAACTCCCATCCCACACAAAAGTAGAAATACCAGGATACCACAAGTAATTGTTGGTGCTGTAGCTCTTCAGGTCAGGAAGAAGCACAAGTAGTGGGGATTTCTCATGAAATATCCTACCAGTTTCTAAAAGTGTATCTGTATGGTCTTGAGTGTCTCAGCGTCTTTTAGAACAGATACTGTAAGGCACCAGCAATAGCACCATTTCTGATTGTGACTCAGTCCAATTTCTCTGCAACATCTCAGATGCCTCATCCCATGAGCTCTGGAACTCTCCATGCATTGCTTCATGTTCAAAGTGAGCATTTACTGGAAAAAGAAACTGAAGTGAAGGGGTAGGACCCTCTGTGACACAGAGCAAGAAATGAAGGCAGGACTGAGTGAGATTAAAAATGCTGTGTTGGTGGCAATTCTCAACCATTGTAATAGCCCTCAGTAGAGCTGGAACAAAGCAGAACAGCTTGTAATAGCCCTGTGGGGCCAGAGCCAGAGCAAGGAAGGTATCAGCCAGCTCTGTCCCCATCACAGAACTGAAGCTTAGCATGACTTGGAAAGCAAAGTATCTGTTTTCTCTCTCTTGGCAATGGGGATCTACAGATGCGGTGATTAGGGCTGTTTTGACAGAAAATGCAAAATAGAAGTATCACATAACCCTGCAATCTGCTCACCTTTCATCCATTATTATTCATTCAGATTACTTTCTCTTTTAGAGCCTTCTTCTGTCCCTCCTGGATGGAGCATTCACTTTTACAGAGCACTGGCAATGTGATGCCATGCTCATGCAGGCCTGGAGGAGCCTTGCTTTTTCCAGTACAACCGTCAGGACAAAAATATGACCTTTTACTGCAATCAAACTCACCCATAATCCTCAGGTCACTGGTGACAGCATGCCTGACATCCACATTTGCCTACAAACATTCCTGGAGATCTCTCTGATGCAAAGCCCCTCTGGCCATGTGCTGCTGTGTGAAGCAGCCTGCATCTTTTTGCATTTCAATCCCATCCATCTACAGCCAATCATCTGGGAATCTTGTCATTTGCATGAAGTCGCCTCTGCTCCATAATTACAAGGGCCAAGCTAAGGTCTTTAAATGGTTTTTGAGGTGATCCAGGTGATGAGGATGTGATCTAAGGTATCAAAACTTCCAGCAATAAAGGGGGCATCGTTGTTAGCTAACCCCCTTCAGGGATTGGTATGTGGCAAGCACTGGAATGCACCACTTTTCTTCCTCTGACTTGATATAATTACTTTCAGTGTTATTTAAAGCTCTGACTAATCACAGGCAATGGCCAGGTTTATAACGCAACAACGGTGTGTAGCCTGGAGCAAATTCTGACATAATTATACTGTATAAATTCTCCCATTAGAAATGACACTGCATTGGCATAATGCAGAAGGCAGCCATGGTCCAGTCAATTGGCTCAGTGAAAATCTGTCTGAAGATTGTTTACTCTGTTGGTATCTCATTGTCACTTCTTAAAATGATGAGACTGTTACATGACAGCAAATGGAAGCCAAAGGCTGAAGAGTCTCTCCTTTCCTCTTGATGCCTTCAACTGTGGTTGTTTTCTTGCCTAGTTTTCTCTGGGTGAGGCCTTGCTTGGTTCTGATCACTCTGAAGTAGAAAAAGAAGCATGTGGTTATGGTACAAATCACAAAAGCCCACAGAAAGCCTGACTGGGATTGAATCGTCTGCTACAAGGAGCAATTACTCCCCTAGGTTCCATCCCCTCATTGCAGTGAGATTATGGGCCATATTAGGATTTGTTCCAGGCTGGCATTGCCTTGCTCCATGGCAGGGTAGCGAGAGCCAAGCTGCTCTCCTGCTGGTTTTAGCTCATGCCAATGGAGCAGCAGGATGCTGCGAAGGGCTAATTTGTCAGGTCCTGGTATGTCACTCTGCTAAATGATTGCATGATATATTTGTTTTCCCCTGCAGTGTCAGGGCTGTGGCACATTGGGACAGCCTGGGAAGAGGAAGACTGCACCCTTGGTTGGGAGGATGATGATAGAACCCTCAGGACTGTGACCAGTTGCATTTGGGCAAAGGAAACCAAACACATTTCCAGTATTGGAGCACTGATTCAATGAAGGTCAAGGAAGGATTTTGACCTTTTCAGCCATTATTTTACATAAGGATCAGAAAAGAAAAAATAATAATGCAAATAAATTCAATGAATATTGGTTATAAAAATAAAAGCTTGTAGAATACTTCAGAGCAGTTTTATCACTACCCTGAGGAAAGTTCAGGAGGGACCCACTGAAAAATGTATCCTAAACAACAGGCTTTCTAGCAGCAGAATAGCAACAAATGGTGAGACAGTTCAGAGGCTGGGATAGGGCAGTATGATTCCAGCCTCCCCCCAACCTGGGAGACCTGAGAGAATTTGATGTATGGGGAATGGGATCTGGAGCCTTTTCAGATCTTCAGTTTCAAGCTGGCTCAGGAGACCAGCAGGTCTCCAACACTGGCAAACTTAAGAGATAAATGGAGGGGGGGTGGTTTAGTTATAGCTGGAAAAAAAATCCTACCTGTAGAGGATTATCCCTTGCAGTATGTTGTCAATACCAGTTAATTTACAAAATCCCAACAACTGAGTTTTGTTGTGAAGAAAGTGAGAAAGACTATTCTTTAAGGGAGGTATTGATGCAACTATTTGGGAATCTTTTGGGCTTCATGCAATACATGTAACACTGCTGGCATTTGTCCATTTTCATCAGCTAAGAGATGAGCTCATTAACCCCCACCCCAAAATCTGAGGCAATAATGCCTGTCTTTTGTTTGTTTATTTTCAGCATTACCAGGAAAGCTGTGATCTGGATGCACCACACAGACTCCTTTTTAAGCAGTGAGTAATGCCTCTAAGAGATTGTTCTTAATGGTATTCAGAGGCTGGATGGAAGTACTGAGATGCTGTTGCAGGTATGGAGACAATGGGATGGTCCCCTGCTGGTGTTTCCAAATGCCAGTGTCCCCACACTGAGCTGAGTCCCTATGGGAATATGCCCTTGCATGCCAACACCAGCATGGAAGAAGTTAGCACTGCTGTTCCCTATGCTAAACCAAGCTGTGGCTAAAGGACTGTTTGGATACCCTGGGCTGCCAATTCAGAACTTTCCTAAAACCAGCAGTAAAATTTGCCTCCAATTCCTTTTTAGGAAAAGAAGGCTGTAACATAAAGTCCCGTTTTCTAGGTGTTAAAAGTTTACAACCCACACTGTTAAAAGCTACATTCTGTGTCTAACTTAATGTTTGGTCCTCAGGAGCAGCTAGGAGGAAAAGAGAAGGTTCCCTGTTCATTCTACAAAATAGGAAAGTGGTTGCTTTCTATACTGTAAATATGCCTTAGAAAGCTTATAGGCTCGTGCTGGGGATTTGGTGTTTTTTACTCACCACATTCCTTACATTTTTGTATAACTGCCAAGAAAGCTAAATAAAATGGCTTTTTTAGTGTTTTCTCTAAGAATAGCGCCACTTCTTTGTAAATATAGCAAAGGAATTGTTGATAATAATTCTTTGGGAGAATAACCGGTGTTATTGATGTTAAAAGTAGAAAAATTGCTGGTTTTCTGTCTTGGAAACAGAGCTAACCAAGTAGGCCAGAACTTCAGAAAGCCTGAGCATTCCCTAGCCAGTTACTGAAATTACACTGGTTTCATTCCTGTGCCAGAAGGTGTAGAATCAGAGAAGACCAGCACTGAAACTTAAGTAGAAACAAAAAACCCAAACCCTAAGATTTGCATTTTCTTTCAGGATGCAAAACTTTGCATTTTTCCTCCTTGTTTGCATTTCTCCATTTGTAGATGGTTCTGCCTTCTGCCAACTTACCCTGAAAAACTGGGGTTAATTTACTCAGTTTGATTCAAACGTGCACAATTAACACTTGGGCACCTTTAAACCTTTGCAATGTTAGGGGAAGTCCCACCCTCCTGAGATGCCAGCATGCAAAGAGTCACATTCTCAAGTTGAGCCAAAGTTTAGACTACAGAACTCTGGCTATTGCTTGATTGACACCCATCTTATATATGCCAAGACCTTAGATGTGTTTTGTAATGCCATGCAATAAACTAGTGGTTAAACTAGGATTGCAGCATGAGAATTTGAACCAGCCTGTGCCATGCTTTGACTGCTAAACATTCCTGCCATCCAGGATTATGAGAGGGTGGAAGGCTCTTAATCCACTCGTACATCACATCACTTCCAGGAAGAAAAAAGCTACAGTTATTTTTTAGGGTTGACTGAAAGTATCTATCTTCCCTGCAGTTGAGACAACCCCTCACAAAGGCTCCCTGTCATTAACCAGACCTGCTCTTCAGTTGAGCATGCAGAGATTTGGTGCTTGTTCAGCCCGGCTTTGTCAGGGCTGGTAGCCCTCATCAGGATTATTTTTCAAAACAGAGACTCGGTGGGGCCAGGCTGTAGCATACAGTGCCCAGACACTGCCTTCTGTTTCTTCTGAGCCTGCCTCCTCCCAGCTCCCCCAGTTGCTCCCTACCTTTGCCATTAAAACTGCTCAGCAATTGTTCCTGACTCACCTTTGCCAGTTCCACACAGCATTTTATAGCCCTCTGTGATCATTTACTTTCTCATTTACTTCCCAGACTGAAATGCCCCAGTCTCTTTAGTTATTCCTCGTAGAGGTATAGTAAGTTAAAATAGGGAAATTTTAGGAAAAGCAGTAAGCAGTCAGTGCTGTTATGACTGGGTGGGGTTTTTTTGTTGTTGTTGTTTTGTTTTGTTTGTTTGGTTGGGGGTTTTTTGGGTTTTTTTGGGTTTTTTTTCCTCTGTTGTCTGTTTGATTACTTGCTTTTTTTTGTTAGTGAGATTTCCACTGTGCCAGATGGCATTTGAGGGCAAGTATCCTGGCATCTTTTGAGCCAAAGAAACATTCTGTGTTTCACCTTTAAGCCTGCGCTTGTGCCACAATTTTGATGCTATCCAAAGCTACAATATTTCAAATGACAACAAAACTCATGCAATATGTAAGGGAAAGGCTTCTCAGCATCTCTACAAGTGACTTGTGAGGTGGTGAAGGATGGAAGGCAGAGCTCCCACCCCATAAGGACTCCCAAGATTAAAAAGTTAAAACAGCTCCTAGTGGTCCTTGTGTCTCCCAGTTAAAGGAAATAAAACCCCAACCAAATAAAAACCAACACCACCAAAATCCACTTTCTTTTTATCAAGATTAAGAGATGACACAAAACTGACTACAGCATTAATGAGCTTGTCTGTGGTTTAGGAAGATTCAGATCCTTCTACTGTTGTTTCCAGTATGCATCTGGGCTGGTGACTGCTTGCTTGCGTTCTTAGATTTCATGTGACCACTACTAGTTCCAAATTTGGGTGGATTTTAGCAGGTAGGACTTTGTTTGGGTCTAAATAGCAGCTAATTTAGCAGGCTCACAGAACTTCAGTTCCAAATGAGGACAGAATTGTGAAAACTGATTGTCCTATGAGATTTCTGCCATTCAAAGTCAAATTCACATGCTAAACTTAATTTGTCTATTCCTTTTATTACTCTTTGGAAACATCTGAGCACTGTGATAAGGACTGTGTGGAGTAGAATGACAGAAGAATAGGTTAAACGTTGCAGATGTGCTTAAATTTGGGTTAAGGAGAGACTCCAACCTGGGACCCAAACCATTTTATGACTTCTGCATAACTGGATAATTGAGCTGTAATGGGATGCAGAGTATCTGCATGTTTGTCTGCCCAAGAGAGGAACAGCTTCTTTTAAATTGCCTGGACTACAGGCCCCAAAAGATCTTGTACTAACTATAGGACAAAATATCTATTGCCTCCCTGAATCCCTCCATGTGTAAGAGGGATGTGAGTGAGGGCTGAGTTCCCAGAGTGGGTGCAGGGAGCACAGTGTGAGAGCGTGCGATGCTGTTCAGAAACATGGCTTAAGGTCAGACTCCACTCTAAAGCTTCCCCAGAATCTCAAATCCTCTTTTTATATGAGTTTCACTCAAACACAAACAATTAAAGAATTTCATCTTCTCCTGCTACGGTGGGAAAACTTGGATGCCTCTCTGGTCTCTTAACTTTATTAAACAGCCCCAGAGTGTTCCCTAGATGAGGGTCCTGCCTGCCTTCAGACAACCTAAATCTTTGTGTTTGCTGCGGATAAGTTGGTTTCTGATGCCAATTGGCAGTAGGGAAGAGAAACAACACAGCTGGTTGCAAAGAAGAAAAAAAATGAGGGGCAGCTAAAAGCCTCGTGTCTGCTCATATGATTGGAATGACAGGGACTCCCATCAATGGCAGCGTTTCAGAGCCCTCAGCATGGGCCATTGCACATCTCCACTATCTGTGTTCTTTTATGTCCCCCCTCCTAAGGACAGCAGCAGGCAGCTTTAGAGCTTCAGCACCATATGTTCTGACCCCTGCCTTGGAGCACAGGGAGGTGCTTTTTGTAGTTTTAATTTTGGAATTTGCCCCATTAATAGGCACGGTCTGGTGGAATGGAGAGAAACATTCCTCCTGGGCCAGCTTGCTCTGGTCTCCAGCAGCTCTCTCATCACCAGGGGTTTGTCAAAGCGTGCAGTATGCTAACATCCTGCCAGCTCACCTTTCGCAAGCTGGCTCAAAGGCATTAGTCCCACCAGTGCAAATAAGGTGTCTGCCGCGTGTCTGCAGGTTTCTTCCCGGTGCACTGAGGCAAAGCAGCCTTTCCTTGTCAGTCAGTGACCAAAACTGTTGATTCTGGAACAACTGACTGTGCTGGTTGTAGAGGATGACAAAACCTCTTGAAAGCTAGGAGGCAAAGGTGTTCTCTTTTTAAATGAATTCAGGAATAAGAAGGAATTTTCCTGAGAGCTTATTTGATATCTGGAATAGAAATGGCTTTCCTTCTCCAACTCCACCTACTCAACACTTGGAGTCACATCCAGAGAGCCTTTAGACACATTTCTCTGTCCAGGCTACCAACACTGGAGTTCCACTGCATTTATTTCTAGACAACTGACAAATACTCCAGGTGAGTCCAACTGGAATTTGCTTACTGAGTTAGTCCAGTGGACTTGGTTCAGTCTAGGGAGAATGTAGCAGTTGGAGGGCATTTTCTCGTCTCTCAGACACTTCCATCAGGGCTGAGCTGGAGGCAGTTTGGTCCAGTTTGGTTAGGATGCTAAAAGTGCAGCCAGTTCCTGAACTGCTTGTTAAAGCTCAGGTCTGGTATATCCCACTCTATGTAGGTGTATTCCAGTGTGCCCCCCTTGCTCTGTTTAGCAGACAGTTCCCCCCTTCCACTCCCCAAGAGCAGACTGAGAGGGATGTCTGGGTAGCTCCAGGCCCCTGTATCACTGAGACACCTCATGACCTCCCTGTCTCCCAAGAGAAACACAGCTGTACCAAAGGAAAGTGCTGTCCAACGTCTGCACGTGCCCAAAGCAGCATGGACCTGTCACTGCTAAATGCTGTCACAGGTTCTGTGGCTGAGGAAGGACCTTGCATTGCAAAATGCACACATAGAGAGCAACTCTGTGATAAGAAAGGTTTTAAAAAAATAAATCTTATTGAGAAGAGTGGTAAGCCCAGCTCTATCTGTACCTAAAGACACAGATCCTGGTGGTACTGATAAACTGCTGGAGTGAGAGCCTAATGCCCCTTGGCTCCTGGAGGAAATAGGACCTCTACTAACATCTGTAAATAAATATCCCCGTGTTTTTACACACTTAAATACCTTTGCAAACCTGGCTCCTTGCCTGCTTCCCATACTTGGCTGCTGCTTCTTAATGTTTGCAGGGTAGCAGGAGCAAGGGTTCAGCTGTAATTTGGGGTTGTATTGTGCAAAACGCTGTACAGGCACAAAACAAAAGACCTCTGACCATTTCCCAGCATCCAGGTCTTGTTATTTTAAAAACAACCTCCCCTGTTTTGTTTGCATGGTTTTTAAAATCTTTTATTCATTATTTTCTTGTTTCCTTTATATTTCTGATGCCTCCAAGCTAGAATACCTCTGCCGAGCTCCTGACTGAGCCAGGCCAAGCCTCCCACATGGAAAGGACTTTTTACCTGTGTCCTGCTTATCTGCAAGTGGTGAATGTGGCTGGAGTGAAGCTGCAAGGGTTTAAATGAAGGGTGTTAGGGATAATACTGCACAACTAATTTTGTGCCTCAAGATTCCCACTGAGATTAGGGAAGATGAGCACTGCTGGAATCAAAAGCAAAAGTTTAGACCACAGAGAACTGAGCAGATGCAAACGTGATACAAAACTGAAAAACTGTGCTCCAAGAGAGGCAAATGCACTCCAGCTGTGCCTGGAGTGGGTGGGTCATGCTTTTCCTGTGCCCAGGCTGTTTATTCGACAGCAACTACCAGGATGGGATTTCCTCCAGGTTTACATCAAGGAGCACGTCATGTCTCTTGACCCTTAACTAGGTAAAAGTTATTGTATTAATAATCAGCTAACCGGGGGTTCCAGACTGAGTGACAATTTGCATCCATCCCCAACTTACATAAACTTAAACCACCATAATTTAAAGAAGAACCTCTTGAGCTGGTGTCTCCTGTGAAATCTCAGTAGAAGTGTGTCTTCTAGGTGCTTTGATACATTTCAGGTTCATTTTGGGGCTCTGTAATTAATGGCAGCTGGTTCTCTGATTATTTTATATTAAGGACCAACTTCCAGTAACATCAGTGGGAGCAGGATTTCAGCTCTAGAGCTATTATTAACTAATGCAGCACAACAATGCCTGGCTTTCGTTCTGTTTTGTTTTCTCCCAGGGTCGGAACGTGTGTGTGTGTATCCCATTAACTCTGTCCTCACTGCTCTCAAGATGTTCCGCACAAATGATTTTATTTTTTTTGTAAGAAAATATATTTTACTAGGCAGTTTTATGAGAACTGACAAAATGCCTCGTAAATAACCCAGCAGGAAATATGGGGTAAATAAAATTTTTACAACTTTATCATAAACCTGAGAAGTCTTTGGTTCCTTTTCGAATGGAATGAGCAAGGTATTTCATTAAAGGAAAAGACATGCTCTCTAAAGCCCAACAATTACAGACACAATGCCTTTTTAACCTGCAATTCAGTCAAACAGGTTTGGTGGTAGTGGAAAATGTTAAAGGCCCCGTTTTGACACTTGGGGTCATGCTCCCCACAGATCAATTTGTGCTGTAGGTTCCCTACACAGCAGAGCTGGAGAACTGGTGTGTACCTGACCTGTCCCCCAAGTATGCAGGACCTCTAAGGAAACACGTATCTGGGAGAACCTGCTCAGGACAGGTTGAGGCTTTCTGCTGCCTTTGTACATCTCTGAGTATGGGGCTCTGCCTGGGGCCCTTAGTACAAAGGGAATACAAACAAATATGGTCCTCAGGTCTTCAGCACAAGCCTGAAATGCAGTGATTTGGTCAAAGACCAAGAGTCTGAAATAGAAATGTTTGGAAGAAGCCTCAGCCCTTGAACTTTGTGTGAAGGGAATTCAGCTCTCAGAAGGAGGATCTTTGACATGTGATAATTTTGGTAAGGTGGGAACACAGGAGGAGGTGTCACTTCTAAGTTCTTTTCACTTGTAAAAACTCATATTGACATCCACGACTTTTTTCTACTTACGGTGAAACAGAAATTGGGCAAAATACAACCCAATGTTGTGTTTATGTTCCTGGGTGTTAAAAGGTAGGGAAACCACCTCCCAAAAGAAGTGATAATGTGCCATTGTAGGCCTGCATGGTCTGATGAAATACCAGATGAGGTGACCTATAAGTGAAGGCCTTTGCTATTTCTCATGCCTCTTGTTCTCCGATCCCAACCCTATTTGTGCCTCCAGCCCGGCTAAAAAACCGGAGAGAGAGCGATCCTGGAAAGGCTGGGATTCACAGAAGCACTGGAGATGTTCAGATACGCTTGTTATCTTCCCGGCATTGGGATCAGAGCAGAGCGGACAGCACCGCCCCGGCCTCACCTGGCACAGCACCACGGGCTGTACTCCACAGCCACGGTCCCCGCCTCTCCTCTGGGGCATTCTGCATAAAGCCCACCACTCAGGGTGGAATGGGCCTCACCTTCCCTCGGAGGCACTGCTGCATTCCCTGCTTTCCCTCCCGCTCCCTCCCTGCTAATAGCCCTTCCCCACCTACTCACCAGATCGCCTGGCTCCTCGGGACATCTGCAGCAACTTCCCACAGCGATGTCACAACGTGAGGAAAGCATCTAAAGCTTTCGCAGCTGAAATGCCAGGTAAACAAAGAGATAAGTTCACCCCACCCCACGCTCCAAAGCTTTTGTCATGTTGATTTCTTTAATGGCCACCAGGCACGCTTTGGGCACAGGAGACCTACAGGAGGGCTGTCCCTCACCGGAGGGTACGGTCAGTCCTTCGGCCTCGTCCTCCATCGTACGGCGCCACAGCTGCCCAGGCCAAGCCAGGGTGTCCCCGGGACATTCGCCTCTTTAAGGGCTCCAGTGTCTGCCATGTCGTCTGGAAAGCACTGTGAAGGCACACAATGACCACAGGCCTTTCCCTAGAGCAAGTTCCATCCCGGCACTAAACACGGCGGCGGGGCAGAGCACAGGCCTGGCAGAGCGGGCTGGGCTGTGGCGGGGCTCTGCCCTCCGCCGGCAGTGGCCGACAGCATGCCAAGGGAAACTGGCTTTTTGGTGGAACACACTGCGTTAGTGAGAGCCCATATGTTTCTGAGTTATCTGTTCTGAATTCCCCTTGTTATCCCAACGCCTCTATCATCCCCCCCCCCCGCCTCTACCCTCTCCTCAGGCCTCCACCGTAATGCAGAGGTTAAATAAAATATCATTTCCTTCTAATTTAGCCTTTGTATTTGGCAATCAAAATGCCCTTCAGGCTCTTCCAGGTCAGGGAAGACCCCTTCCCAGGCATTTCATTGTAGGTAATGTGGCTGATTCAGGAGACCATTCAAAGCGTTGCCTTCTGCTGTGGCTGCTGCTTTTGGTGCTTGGGCTCTACCTGCTTTTCTCTCCCCACAGCACCACCTCTCCTGGCCAGATTTTGCAAACCATCTCTTGGGAAACTGGGAGCCACGGGAGGAGAAGAAAAATAAGAGCAGGTTAGAGATATACTGCAGTAAAGTCTCTGTGCACAGGAGGAAAAAGATGTGCGAGTCCAGAGAGCAAGAGAACTGTGTCCCTGCTCTAAGAGGGGCTGAGCCATGGAAGCAGCAATACTTTGCAATTCTGCCACTCCTGTTTGAGCCCGTGAGTGCCAGAGTGGACAGGAGAAGTGGGAGGACTCACGTTGTGATATAGCTGGGCAAATATAGCAAGAAATGGAGGAAAATACACAAATCTGCATCTAGAAGCATCACCTGTGTATTATTTGTTAGGTTGAGGGTGCAATACAGAGCAGCGGCATACATTTTTATTTTTTATAAAATCCAGTATCTTGTTCAGCATCTTCCTGGAGACTCCCTTTAACATAACACCTGACCGAGATAATGATGGTAAAAGAACCAATGGGGTAAAGGGAAGACCTGTAAAGGACAGTATATAATTTTTAATGGAGTGTTGTTATTTTAACCTTTCCTTCCTTGCTCAGTTTTATGTATTTGAGTCAAAAGTGCAGAGGCAGCAGGAAGATAGTGTTAACTAGTGTTAATCTGTAACATGCAACATAGGTAAAAAAGGGGAAAGTCTGACTTGCTTTTGTCATTCATGTGGTCTCCAAGGTAGGTAGGATGAGTATGGAAGGAAATTCTCTGGTGCTGGTGTCCCACACATTTTTCTAGCTGTGTTGTCCATTTTTGTCATGGTTGAGTGTGCAAATATGTGGCTGGGGAACAGGTATGATTGTCATGTGTCCTAGGACCTGGCCCCAAGTGTCTCCCACTGGCTGCTCTCAGCAGGAGATGCAGTTGGGATGCAGGAGAAGGTAAGCATTGAGTAAAGGACAAGGTACGGGTTGTGTGCATCTATGGTTATCCGTGGATTAAGAACCCTGTATCATTTGTGGATGAAGCTGTAGGGAATTAGGTCACAGGACCCTTTCAGAAATAGAATCTATTTATCTATCTGTCCATCCGTCCCATCCATCCATCCGTCCATCCATCCATCCATCCATCCATCCATCCATCCATCTTGAAGCAGCAGCCTCCTAAGTATCTATTTAAAACATTTCAAAAAGCCAAGCTGGCAAGACATGAAAATCAGAGGGAGACAGCAGGGTAGGGAAAGCGCCTGAGAGTCGGGGATAGAGGACAAATGGTCCCCACCCCTGCAATGGTCCCAGCCCCCATTCTCACCCTGCTAGCATCCCTCCCTTTGGTAAACAGAGACAGGCAGATTTTCACCTTTTCTCCTCAGACAGAGGAACTGGCCCTTTGTTTCACTGTGTGACTCCCTGGCAGATGGAAGGTGCCTGAGGGGTCTTGTTCAAGGAAAGACTCCGGTATGCAAAATGCGCCCACAGGAAGACAGGAGAGGGGTGGTTTTCCTCCTGTGAAGGAACTGGGTGAAACAGTTTTTGTCTCCTGATGGTTCTTTTTTGACTTGGAGAAGACATAAGTAGTCTGTAGTTTTACTAACTGAGCCTTTTGTTTTAATAGGAACTGAGACAGAAACCTGGCATTTAGAGCCAGTCTTTAGTTCTGGAGGGGGAGAAGGCCAAAATCCTGACGTCAGAAGCATGTGCATATTTCAAATATTTAAAATTCTTGCGCAAAAAAATTTAGGAGGTGAGAATCTGACCCATGAATCAGTGTGATGCAAACTTTGCAAAGTCCTAATATTTGTCAATCCTTGCTTTCAACCTCAGAGGATTTACTAGTTTTTATTCTTTACTAGTTTTTAGTAGCTTTCTGGAAGTAAGAGAGGCAGACAGAGGAAATAGCCAAGCCAAGGAACAAAAGTTGTTGAGAAGTCCATAGTTAGCTGGTCAGTTAGTCTATCACTCAGTGGTGTGTTTTACCAGGTCTTCTTCCAAGGCTATTGCACCACATGTGTGGCCTAAGCTCCAGCCTCCTACAAAGCAAAAAGCCAGGCTGAGGCAATTACATCTCTGAAAACATATTGATTTCTGTTAGGAAGTGTTAGGTACTGCCTGGGGAGATTAATTTTTGTACCCAACTCTGCTGTGATGGCAGCTCAGATCTCCCCCTGTGGATGGGCAGTCTCTGGGTTGAAACCAGTCACCATCGATGGACCTGTAATGATGGTTTGGAGGTCTTGGACTGGCTGGTAACAGGAAGATGCCCATAGTGCTGTTGGCATGGTTTGTCCCCTTGTTTCATTATTTTCCTTCCCTACTCTGACCTATTATTAATAGACCCACCTTCTACCTAGTGTTTCTGTTTCCCCTGATATATTTGTAAAAGGCCTCTTATTCTCCTTAATCCCTTTGGCTATAATTAACTCATTCTGCATTTTTGCTGCCCTTATCTTTTCCCTGCAAGCCTTAACTGACTGAATATTCTTGTTTTCCATTTCTGCTAAAGGTTTTCTTTTTAATCCTCAGATCTCTGAGCAGGCTTATTTCTTGCCTTTTTCTTCTTTATTTACTCTTCTTTTCCTCTCCTACCTTGCTGTGTAAGGTATACCACCATCTACCTTCCATACATCTCAGGATGTGTAGATCTCAGGACTGACTCACATGGCACATTACTTGCTCCATTTCTTAATTCACTTCAACTCTTTCACCTTTTTCCTTTGGCACTATGGTTTTTTGGTTTTGTGGGGGTTTTTTTGCAATGCTGGATTTGCTCTTCCTTCTTGGGGGATTCCTACCTTCTCAGACAGTTCCATTCTTTCAACTGATACCTTTTGTCCTAGAGAAAACATGCAAAGTAAAAATTACTTCTTTTTCAGAAAGTATTACTTATGCAGGGTCTATTTTTGACCCAACCCAGAAAACCAGAAGGGCTGAATGTGGACTCAGAGCTCTCCAGCATTCCGTGGCTGTGGATCAGGGTGGTAAAAGCCCACAAAGGATGGTGCAGACCTGTTCACCATTGCCGTGCTGAAACAGCCTGTCCTGCCTGCTATTTTAGGATACAGAAGGAGGGCTCACTCTCTCCGAATGAGCTACTCTCTCATTCCTCAGCCCACTGCTACCACCTTCCTCAGCAGTAAGCACAGCAAGTGGATGCTTTTACTGCTGACAAAGAGATATAAAGAGAAGTGTGATCTCCAGCCATGCTTTTCCTCTCCCTCCCCAAGACACCTGAAGGAGAGGCTGCCAGGCCATGCAAGTACACTGTGTAATGAGTGCAGCGAGTGGGGATGGGGATGAACATGCCATTCTTTTGTTATTGTGGAAAGAGAGGCTAAAGCAGACGAGAGGGCTGCCTGCCTGCTCCACTCCATGCTGAGTCCTGGGGGAGAGCAGCAGCAGCTGCCCATGGCCATGCCCACAACCAGTCTTGCTGGCCTTGGTCCCTGTCATCACTCTTGATAAAGCACGTGGCCATTTTTTTTGCCTTTTACTTTCCTCCAGTTTCAGGCTTTGCTGCTCTGGCACTGCGGTCAGCAAGGTAGAGTGGGGGAGGGAAGGAGGAAGCAGTTTGGGGGGGTTGTTTTACAGAAAAAAAAGAACAAAAAAAAGTGAAAAAGGAGTCCTTCAGGGCCTTGGCATGTTGGTGGCTTTGCTACTTCTGTTGCCTGATACACCTTTTCAGACACATGTGAGGAAACTTTTGAGAACAGCCCTGAGCCGGCTCAGAGTGCTCTGGCATCCCGAGCACAGGCAAGGGGATGAGAGGTGCCCAGCACTCCGGGAAGGGGAACAGCAAGACCAGGCTGCTCCCAAACACACTCACGCATGCACACCAACCAGCCTCCTTCCACAAAAGAGGCTTCTTTCATTTCCTGCGAGAGGAGGAGGTGGGAGAGAGGGAACTTGAAGGCTGCAAATTCCTTAGCCACATATCTCGCCTCCCTCGCCTCTCCTATGCTGCCTGCCAGCTCCACGTCCAAGAGCTGCAGCTCCTGCTTCCCATACAAATAGGCAAGGCTGAACAACTGTGCTTTTAAACCTTGTTGCTTTGGGGGTTGTTTTCTTATCACAGCATTTGTATGCCTTGCCTGTCAGAGCCACCTCAAGGCTGCTCTAACTCCAAAGGGCCAAGTTGCTGGGTAGCTGGTTTGGAGCACAGGTGTGCCTTGTGCTGTGGTTTAAGCATTTTTTCCACCCAAGCTGCCCCCTTCTTGCCTCCAGCCAACCTCAGGAAGCTTGTCTTCGTGCATATTGACAATTACCCTGTGCTGGAGCAATGCTTTTCCAAACCTTCAGCTCTATACCTGCCGTTTCAATGGGATATTGTTGTCAAGCACCCAGCTTGTCACAGAACTGTGAGCTGGAGACACTAAAGCAGCAGATGGTACCCAGGTGTGTTAGGCTAATCCTCGGCTTTTCTAAGGCAGGGTTACTTTTCCCTCATGAGTAACTGGGACTAGAAAGGAGAGGCAGACGATGTTTCTGGTTTAGTTACTTGGCACTTGCAGGCTTTCCTTTATTTTTTACAAGGTAGGCTGTATTGTTTCTCCTGTGTTGAGGACAGACGTTATGGGTAGTGAGTGAGATCTTATTCTCTCCAGATCTGTGGCAAAGCAGCTCACACCAGCCACCCCAGGGCTGCAGTGGCTGTGAGGAGGTGGTGGTTCTTAGCCCATTCAGAGCATCTGATGCTGTGCTGTGGCTCAGTTAGAGCCACTGTTGGTGCAGGAAGGATTCCAACTGGCTCTTCTGTTTCTTTGCCTGACCCTGGAGGCATAAATGAGTGGTATCAATCAGAAACAATGCCCAAAAGTCAAGTAGATTTGGTGTTCATCTAAATAGGGGAAATCCTGTGCACTGAGATTTCAGGACCTGGTGGCTGGAGTGCAAAATGCATGGAGAGAAAGCCCACTTCTGCAGAACATTTCCTAAGGCATCCAAGGACTCTCTGAAACCCACAAAGCCTGCCCTAAAACCACAGCTTGCAACAAAAGAGGAAGAGTCCACAGCAGAACTGGGAGCATATTAAACCTTGCAAAATCGGTCTCTTTCTGTGGTGGGGAGCATGTGTATAAATACATACATACACATACACACAGAGGGAGCTGTGCTTTTTCAGCATTGGGGCTAAAAGTGAAGGTAGGATATAGGAATGCTGAGCAGGGGTGGTGATTTCAGGCACAGCTGGATCAAATGCAGTGGCCTGAGCCAGTGGCTTCACAAGGAGAATGAGCAGCCTACCGAGGGGGACCTAGTGCAGTGGATTTAAAGGATTCTTGGTGGTTTGTAAGCCACAGAGGTAAATTCAGCAAAGATGTACATGGGAGAGTGAACAATCAGAAAGAAAGCAGCAAGGGTGAGAGTGCAGATGAAAAGATGTTCAAGTGGTGCAGAGTGCATAGGGCTAAAAGAGTGTAATTTCCAAGTGACACTAAGGCAGAACATAGGAAAAGAAAGTAAAAAGACTGTGTTAAAATATAGCCTGCTGTCTAACATTCCACTACCATCTCTGTTCTTGTCCTGACACCACTGAGTGCAGTTGCTGTTTAGTTCCAAGTTCTGCAGGGTCCTATGAAGACAGTGTTCAAAGCTGACCCCAGTGTGACTGCCCAAGGTGGCTGCTTTCCTGGGCATTAACTCAGGAGCTCAGGGTTAACTCTGTGATGCAGGACCTTTACTGGGTTGGTGTCCTTCCTGAACAACTTTGCTGAAGCTGGAATGACTCAGGCAACAGGGATCTTGACAAAGAAAGGAAATTCATTAACCCTGTGCCTGGACATATATGTTTCTGTAAGAGCTGTTGCTTCATCTGGACAAGCCTCTGGGCCCATGGTGCTGGTGCATACTTTGGGAATGTGCCTGTGATATGGTTTGCAGTCAGTCTGCATATTTTGCCTGCTGCATGTATCCAGCTGCAAGTTTCCATTCTTGGCATGTGAGCATGTCTGAGGCCTGCACTAACACAGATTAATGGATTGCCACAACACTACATGATGTAGAAAAATCCTGTCTTAACTAAGCAGGCATAGACTGTAGGGGTCTGAGTTAAGCAGGTGTAGAGCCTGTTCTAAATCTCAGGAGTCTGTAGCTCCTGGGTACAGTGAACTCACCTCCTGGAGGACTTTAGAAAGCACAGAATGAAATGATCTGGAGATTCTTGCTGCTATGTCAGTTCTTCTGAGTACAAGGTCAGCAGAAAAACAGCTACTCCATGCTATGTCTGGACTGCTGGCAGACAGGCTCCACTGGGCAAGCCACAGCCCTGTTTCCCTGACCACCTCACCCAGCCCAGGGATGTGGTTGGAACTCCCTGACCTCCTTTAGTCCACACACCCAATCTTTCTTCCCAGGAAGTCAGATCAGAGCTGCTGTAGCCCTCAAGATGGAAGGTCCAAAGAGTGGCTGAGACCAGGGCTTACAGCAGTGTTTCTGTCTCTGGGATTATCCACGTCTTGCCTTCCACTGGTGCAAAAATTCACTTTCGTATCCCTCCAAGTCAGCTTACTGTGGAATTAGTGAAGAAAGAGAGTAAAGCAAGAAGAAAATGCAGTGGGGGAGCATTTCTTTGTGCCTTTCCTGGGTATAGGCATCGTCCCCGTTCCCATCACTTGCAGGACCAGCTGTGATTTCTGGCAATGCCAGACACAGCCATCACTCTCTGGGTTCCTTTCCCTTTCATTGTCCTTCTGGGGAACAGGACTCTTGTTAGAAACCCTGAAAGTATCATTGAGAGCCAGCTCCATTATTCCCTAGCCAGTGAAGCAAGACAGGCATACTCTCCCACAACCTAGGGATGCCCCTCTGATCTATTACCAATGGGGCTATCTTTAATGGGATCAGAGCCTGCCCTTTTTCACATCCCACAGGGACAGCACCTGCCCACCAGAGAACAAAGAGGAAACCTGTTGTGATGGGAAAAAAAGACAGAGTTCTCTCCAGAGAGGCAGCAAAGCTGTTTGATTAAGAGCATCTTTCTCCCAGCCAGCTGGTTTGCTAGCAAAACAAGCAACTAGACTTCATCTTTATGCAAGAGAGAAAATCTCTGTGAAGCAAATGCCTTGAGTTTCATTTTATTCACCTATATAAACCACAAGAAATCTGGGGAAATCTTTGCAGAAAAAGATTGTAGGAGCAAGAGAGAAAATATTTCTGCCTAAACCCAATATTTAAAAAATATTTTAGAGGGTAATTTCAGTGCAGTACTTGAAATTGTGCAGCAGAGAGATCTCTCTAGAAGCTTCATCTCTAGCTTGTCTCCCTCAAAAGACACAACAGTTACCACTGTTGTACATTTCTCTGTAGCCCCTGTCCTCACAGAGGTGCAGCGTCCAAGTCAGACAGGTCTGATTCCAGCTGTGTTTTCTGCATGAATGTCCTCTGGAGACTGTCCCATGTGTGCACATTTGCCCAGGAGTGCCCTTTATCTGTAGCACTCCCAGTCCTGGGGCAAGAAACCAGGATGGGACCAAACAACCCCCATCTCCCTGACAGTGGTGCCAAACTCCAAACCAAACCACGCCTGTTTATTTCTCTGCCTGTTTCTCGAATTGGAGATCAGGCTTCACTGCTGGCGCTTATCCCATAAGCTGCCCAGAGGAAAACTGGCATGTGAGCACAGGTGCAGGTTCCAAGGGGGTCAGAAAAAGGTTTCCTGTGACACAGGCACCTTTACAGTACATGGTTCATTAGCCCAGTCCAGAGCTGGAGTGGAAGGACTCAGGCATGCTGGGGTGTGTTCCTGCGTCCTGGTTTCTTTGGTAGTTTGGTTACTCTCGCAAAAGTATAACGGTGAGCAAAGTTTTATTCCAGTGGATGCAGCACGTAGCAAGAAGTTCACCTTCAGTTAGAGAGGATCTTAATATGACCTTCCTTAAAAATGAGACATTGTTTTGAGTTGTTAAACAGCTGCTGAGTTCCACCCCACTAATGGTTGCAATTCAGGAGTGAATAATACAAGCCTTAGATAAACAGCTGGTAAAATAATTGGGATCTTTCCTGGCGGGGAAGCAGGCAAGTTACTCAACAAAAAGAAATTATTATTCTCACTGCCTAGGAAATGAAGTGCTCTTTTCATCATCAAGTGGGCTGTCACACAAAATCTCCCCGCCCTTCTGGAAGCAGCCCAATACCATTTGCAGTGCTCTCTTCACTCTCATAGGAAGCAAGAGACCATTTTAATTTGGATTCACATATCTTCTCTGTTTTCCCTTCTGATCTTTGTCTCCTTCTCCATCCCATCCCTGGTCTTCCTAAAAATAATCCTTCCAACTGCCCTTCTACTGTTCTGTACGAGAACAAACACAATCTCCTTTCTCGAGGCAGCCACAACATGACTGCAAGAGAAGCAAAAGTTTCCCCCACCTGCTCTTTCCTGCCAAACTCCGTGTGTCCACTCGGTACACACTGTGTCTGCTGGGCTGGGGCAGGACTGCAAAGCACCGGGCCTTGGGTCTTGGCCTCCATCGGATGAACAATTTCCCGTTGAAGGTTACTCACTTCCTGTTTTCTGTATTTAGACAATCTGGGCCTATTGGGAGCTTTGATTTGTTGTAAACTTCAGCTGTTTTAAACGTTAAGTCACAGGAGGCTGAGGTAAGGGGAAGGAGGGGGAAAGGCCTGGAGACAAATTAGGGTTATCTAGCACCAGGACTGTGTTCTTTCTGCAGTGCTGTAGTGACCATTAGAGCATGTGAAAGGAAGGTCAGGGGCTGACAGCGTGGAGGATGGCAAAAGGGCAGCCTCACAATGGACCTGGGCTGGAGGCGCTGCGTGCGGCTCTGTGTGTGCGCGGGGCTCTCCGCGAGTGTGTGTGGTCAGCACTTGGAATCAGCCGGGGGATGCACTCCAGTGACTAATGTCTCTAGTGTGTCATTTGTGCCACAAACAGCTGTATTGAGGTGGTAAGAGCAGTGCAGCAGCTCCACAGCAAAGGCAGGGAGGAGCTTCTAACCTAGAGAGTGCTGTGCCCTTTCCCTGCGCCTATCATTACACACCACATGCTGACATTTGTTAGAACTTGCCCTGAAGTTTGCTAGGCTGGAGCAAGTTAACACTTGTATGTCGCTGATAGGGCGGGTCATGTCTTCTTTATGCCTGCTTTGCAAGAGTAAACTGAGGCACAGAGTGCTGTAATTCTGCTTGTTATCAGAAAGTGCGTGTGTGAGGGAATGGGGTGAGTCCTGGCATCAGTCAGGCAGTGGTCTGCCTCCAGAGATGTGCTTTTTCATCAAGAACATCTTTCCTATGCTGCTGGGAGTAATGCTTGGAAAGAAGAAAATAGTGTGCAGTCCACAGGGCCTGTGGGCTCAAAGGTTATGTGAACAGTTTTGGTCCGTTCCTTTTTGTTCATCTAGCCCTCTTCAATCTGTGATTAACTCTCAACACGGGGTGGTTTTACTTCCAAATTTTTCAAGGATCCACAAAAAAGAAAAGAAAATAAAAATAAAATAAAATAATGGATTGGCTGAATTAAAGCAGGAGATGGTAAAATAATCTGCATTTTACAGCAAAATCCAGCAGGGATTGCCTTGAGATCACCCTAGCAGTATAACCTGACACCAGAATGCCAATGTGGGCATGTGGGAGTGAACTAAAGAACCAGAAATAAAAACTCACAACCAAATAGACAACAAAATGTCCCAGGTGAAGAAATCTGCCATGGCTTCTTGCCTGACAGAGAGCAGGCAGGAGCTGAATCAAGAGCCAGAGGAAACAAAGCATCGGGGAAGATATTGTTGAAGCACTGAAGTGTTTAGAAGAGACAAGGGTCCATGTTCACACTCTGGCATTGATAGGCCCAACTCCAAATGATTTACACAGGCTCTTGACCCTCCTGAGCCAGAGTCAACTTTCCCCCAGATAACTGCCCAGAGTACAGAACCACAGAGAGGTGCATGCAGGATACAGGCAAGTGTCTGTTTTCTGCCCGGTGCTGCTGTATAGGCTGGGTTAACATTATACTCCCCTGATTCAGGTTTTTATAGACCAAACAGTAGCAGTTCCCTCCCTCAGTGGTATGTCAAAGCCTTTCCCTGAAGGAGGGGTTAGTTCACTATTGTCTTTCTACCTGCTGGATGTTTTCTCTACTGTATCTATCACCTTGCAACCTCATTTTGTTCAGATGCGCTTTCAGTGCTCAGAAATGCAACTTAGTTCTTTCAGCAAAGCAGGAGAGTTCTGCAGTGTCTCCCATAAGTTTTCTCTGACGGGGATCCTGGACCTCCCAGCAGCACCTTGGTGCAATGTGAGCCCTGGATTTAGGACAAGCTCTGGATCTGACAGGTACACATCAGACTGAACCACCAGGGTTGACTGCAAAGCTGGCACCACAGAGAATTGCACCCAAAGCTGTTCAAGCAAATGGTGTCTGAACTGGCACCAGCCAGCTGCCCTAATGCTGAGCTTTGATTTGTTACACCCAGAGCAGCCTGGTTTGCACTCGTATCACCATGCTTAAAGAACAGTCACTTAATCTCACTTAGAAATGTTTACTTGCAAGGACCAGATGGCCCAGGGAATTGGGCTAAACAAAACATTTTACTTCTAGGTCATGCATTCTAATCCAGTCCAGGTTGGTAATAAATGAACATACTCACCTGATAGCCACTTTTTACTTCATTTTTTGGTTGTTTTTCAGGCTAATTTCTAAGGGGAGATGCCTCATCACAAAATCTCCCTCTCTGCCCTGCCACAGTTGGTACTGATTTGACTGTCTCAGTGGAGAAGCCAAGGATCAAATGCTCCATGGCGCCAGACTGTTTTCTTTACAGCGTGCAGGTAAGGGGAAGTTGTCCTGTGTCTGGCTGTGTCACGCCTGCTCTGCGGATGGGCAGGAGCTCAGTTTATAAATATGCTGCCCCAACCCCCCCCCCCCAACATGAAATTAATTCTTTTAAAAAGGGAAAATGTTTAATTGCAGTTGACGTATAGGCACTCTCTGCTATGAACTTTACATGCAATCACAGATAACAGCATCAAAATTAATGCCTGCTTCCCACTTGTCCTTCTAAAAGCAATAACCGTTTGGCAAGTCAGTAAATAACAAAATTCTCATGTGGCCATCTACAGGTCACCAGGATACTTAAGAAGTTTGCGTTAATTATACCATGTTTGCCATCAAAGAGGGGTTATTAACCCTTTCGAGCGGTTGCAGGAAAGAAGTGGAGTAATTTGAAAGTAAGTAAATAAAATCTTGTCATTAAAAGTGCAACCTTTGCAAAATAATGATTACAAAAGGGATGTTTGAAGCAAAAACCTCAGTAGATATCATGGAAAATACAGTACCTTTTCAGAATCCCTTCTATTTATTTTGTATTTTGACATCAAACACTCCATGTAACCTAATCTTCTTGGCTTTTGATGTGGCCGTGGAGACATGACAATTAAGCACTGCTTAAAACAATAATCCCAACAACAGGAACCAAAGGCAAGTAATGTCAGGGCTCCCCCTCACAGAAATCCTGTCCCCCAGTGTTGGTGGTAGTGAAAGGAGTATAAATTGCAATTTGTTGCCTTGAATCTGGTCTGTGCTTACACTTTACGTTGAACTTTACACACTTGCTCCATTTCCATTCCCCGCAGTTTGTTTTTCTACTGCTATGTGAAATGTCTGGAGACAAACACAATATACGCATTGCAGAGAGATGGTTTGATCTTTCACAGATTAGTGCCACCTGACAAACATGGGATTATTTATTATCTGTGTTGCAGGAACTGCTGAAGCCCCCGCTCAGAGAAACACGCCGCTCCGGGCGCTGGGGGATGCACCACCCCTCCTGACAGCCTGATGGATTATGGCCCCAGTTCTGTCAGCAGATCCAACCAAACCAGCAAACTGACAGCAGAGATGCAGCCCCCAGGTAAGCCACCACAACCTGAATGGGATGTGTACTGTGCAACCAAAGCAAACAGCTTGATCATTCCATATTTTAAAGAGACATTGTTAGTTCTCCTTTCCCCGCTATTCAAAGATGGAGGGAGAGCGGCTGAATTTAGTTACAATCCTGTTTTAAACCTGTCTGAAAAAAAACATGTTTCTTTTTAAATGAAGCTTGCACAGTATGCTATAAACTGCTTTTTTTCTTTTTTTTTTTTTTTTAATGGTTGTTTGCACTGAGCCTTGCTGAACAAGTTAGAGAGATGATTAACTCATCTGAAATGATGCAGAAAGGCCTTGTCCCAGTTGTGTGTTCTTCCTTCAGCTCATGGAGAGCTTCTGCAACTCCATGGTATTCACAAGCAGGGTTTGCAACCAGGGCTGGGCAGGAGGCTGCAGGGGGAAAGAGAAGCACTGCTAGAAAGGGCTGGCATTTATACACACACACACATGCTGAAAAGGGAACCCAGGTTATTTTTTTCCTTAATGAGTAGAATTGTCCTCAAACTGGTTCCCACAGGCCGTCAAAGGAGGAAACCCAAAATTCATTAGTTTTCTTGAAAAGTTACAGTAGCAGCAGCAATGCCCACCCTACACATGGCAGGGTGACTTTGCAAGACTTTGCTTCACTTTGTAAAGCCCCAAGGGGTTCCTTGTGTGGGTAAAACTTGACTGAATTTGAAACTCGACTGTGTGATGAAAGCAGCTGCAAAGTTTTGGTCATGGAAGATCTGTTTGGTAAGCACTTTTCTCCATCCTCACGTGCCAGTCCATGTGCACACCTCCCTGCATCAAGGGCTGCAGCCCTCTTTCCCAGGGCAGCACTGAGCAGCTCTAGGCTGGCCATCTCCCCTTGCTCCTTTCACACCACTGACAATGACAAATGGCAAGAAACAGGTTTCCAGGTGGAGAGCACTCCTTTGGAGAACTTTCCCTGGTCTAATACAGGTCCTGCCTTGAAATCCATTAAGCAGATGTCCACTTTTCTACGTTTGCAGTGCTTTTAAAATGTGTTTTTCATGTAAAAGTATTTCTCCAAACATTTTAATAAATGAATCAACACCAAAAAAAATTTCAAGAGAAACCACAGATCATAGTCTACCATGTGGCTACTGCATCAAAATTTAAACTAGCTTAGAAACTTAGGCTGGAGAATGAGCTTTTGTGCCTGTGCTTCTACTACTAAATCATTCTTTAACTACCTTTTTTTGTCCTACCCTGTTAGGTTTTCAAAATATCAACAGACTGCTCTGCATAAAGTATAAGCTAATAATTCTACTGGCAACAATGGTAATAATTTTTCTTTTGTCCCTACTAGAAGCAGCTTTTATGACATGAAGCAGGACACAGGTAGTTTCACAAAAAAGGTATTTATTATTCTTAGCAATATTCACCTTGAAGGAATATGAGGAAAGCATACACTTTTTACAGACAATATATAAACATGTTGTACATAATTAACAATAATTTAGTTCACTAATCCAAAAATAAGCAAAAATAAAAATTAAAATAAAAACAGAAAATACTGAAGAATTTTTTTATGCTGATACAAGTACAAAATAATTTAAATCTCAACTGCCGTTGTCTATGCTGCAGTGACTGACAATATATTGCACTTTGTCAACTGTATCAGTAATCCCTGTCTTTCACCCACATCCCTTCCCCTCTGCCCAAATCCTACAGAAATTTGAGTTGGGTACAAATAATATACAACTGTACCATTGTAAGAGGTAAAAAGTAAAAAGGACCTAATTTTTTACCTCAGTAGATTAAAAATTCTTATGATTTCTCCCAACCAATTTAGTTTCCCATTTATTTCCACTTCTTTACAAAGTGCACCTATATGCCTATGCAGACCAAAAAAAAAGGAGGAAAGCAGGATTTTCATGGCTGCTTGGTTCTTAATTATAAAATACTAGAATTACAGGTTTTAAAAAATTTACATACATCCATTTTTTGTTTCATTCTGTTTTTTTCTTTAAAGCAGGACTTTCGCAGTAAAAATACAATTTGGCTTGATTTAAAAAAAAAAAAAAAAAAAAAAAAAAAAAATAAAAAAAAAACCAAAAAAAAAAAATTAAAAAATTTAAAAAATAAAATAAAAAGCTTGTCACAGAGTTAAGCTTACGTGGTTTACATTATCAAACCCCTCTGTTCATTGGGGCATTTTAATCAGAAGTATACCTAAATATGTACACTGCATGTTATACTGGAGCTTGTGTTTACGAGAGGCATCAGATCATAACAACCAATAGAATACACTTCACATCGGCAATAGCTTTGTTTTCAGTCATTTACATACAATATGGTTTAATAATGGGAGATTCAAATTTTTTTTTTTTTTTTTTTTCTTTTCTTCTTTTCATATAAAATCCACCACGGAAAACAGACGTTCCCCTTGGAACGATGCTTTCCCTCAGCTGTCTCTGTGTCTGGGATTTGACGGATGTGTGAAGCTCAAACTGATTGTCTTTTTTCCCCTCTGCAGTGATCTCAGCCTCATTTCTGCCCTTCCTCCCTGTGAAGTCCACCAGGGCCTGAATGCCTGAGACAGCATGCGCTGGCTGCGTGTGGATGTGGTGGCCACACTGCCCAAAGTTTACCCAAGCAGCTAATCTGCATTTTTAAGCGACAGCTGCCAACACAACAGAACAAAATGCTTCAACCTCTAAAGTCTGCGAGCAGGATGGTTTTTGTGCCCCATTATATTTTTGGCTGTGCTAGAACTTATACAGGCATTTACAAAAATTTTGTTGCAGCTATCACCCCTTGCTAGTGCAGGATTGCCTTCCCCAGAGTTTTTTCCCAACCATTTATCTGACCTACGTTGTCTGGTTTGAGGAACAAAAGGGTAGTTGGGAGAGGGGCTCTTTTTTTAAATAAATCTTTCATGTTAGGGAGAAGAATGAAGATTGTGTCAAAATAATCACCATCTTGGGCATATTAAAATCCCGTATTACAGCTACATTTTTGCTTTGTTCCTCGCCCTCGCAATTTTTTCCCCCTTCTTAGTAACTTTGGTATGGAAGATAGATGGAGCTAATCCAAGAGGGCTGTTGAGTGCATTTCCCCTGTCCTTGTTTTGAAGGTAGCTTTTCTTACAGGGTAGCCATTGCAAATGACAGCACAAAAACATGCAATCAGAGAGGTTGAGGCTTTTTGTGGAAAACAAAATAAATATGACTTTGTGTCTGATTTTAAAAATTACAGTTTAATAAAGATGCCCTTTTCTTTTTTTTTTTTTTTCTTTTTCCTTTTTTTCTTTTTCCGTTTTTTTCTTCTTTTTTTCCCTATCCCAAATAAAGTCCGCAATAGAAATCCAGCATGTCTGGCTTCCAGCAAGCCAATTCCATCCCGGGAGGCTGCTTATATCTCTTTACAATATTCACAGTAACAACAAAGAGAGAAAGGAAAGCCAGTTCCAAGCCTCCTCCTTCAGCTTCTGCCATCTTTTGCTTCCTGCTGGACCGTTAAGTATCAAACTGGTGAGCTCTTTTTTTTTTATACCTGAGGGGGCAAAGTGCATTACAGGCACCACTACACATTTTTGCAGAAGACCCATCATTTGCAAGGTTTTAGTCCAGCATTAAGAGCTAAACCACATGGGAGCAAAGGTCTCCTTTTGCCATCCCTACATTCTCCTCTTGGCAGAACAGTCTCACTTGGTGTCATCTTAGGCAAAGTCCCATGTTCTTAGTATCTGGATGGGTCTCTTGGTCTTCAGGTTTTATCCCATGGCTGTTACCATGCTGGATGGGTGTGGGTGTCCAAATGAGATGCTGGAAGATGGGTGGATGGGGGTAGGTGTTGGTAGGATGTGTCCCGAGTGGCTGAAAGGGGGCAAATGCCCCATGGGTGCCATGTGACTGGCAAGGGCAGCAGCACTGAAGGGAGACGACTTCTCCTGCATGCACTTGGACAGTTCCTCAAAACACTCAGAGCCTTTCTTGCTTTTCTTTGATTTGTTGGACATTTTCCTGTTCCTGGTCTGAATTCCTTCCTTTTTCATGGTCAGAGGCCTGTTCACCTGCAAGAAATGAGAAAATGAGGCTCATGCAGACAGAATGACCTTATTGTGCAAAAATGAAAATATTTGGACAGCCCCCATGTGTTTTTCCTGGATGGAGACCTTTTTCTGGCCAAAAAAATAGTGTTTCTCTCTGCAGAAGTTGTTTATATTGATTTGTTTAATAAAACCACAGACACAAAAAAACCCTAGACATGAAAAATAAATTGAACTGAATTTGGCAGCTGATGACTCTTTTTCCCGTAGGCTTACCCTCAGTCCTCATTAATTTCCTAGCAGAAGATCAAACTAGGAGGCACACGCTGACCCAAATTCAGTCCTGAGGCATAAGCAATCTTGTACCAGTAACCTCTGTTACATACAGTGTAAATAACGTTCCGATGTATTAAGTGTTCCTGATTAGGATTAATTTCTTATAAAAAAATAAAATAATACAACAAAGCCTTAGATACAAATAAATTTTTACAAGTCAAGACGAAGATAACCCATCAGGATTAATTTTTGCACAGAGCCCATTCCAAATCTGTTTCTGGAGGGAACGGCACACAAAACCCACTTAGTTAAAACCAAGTGTGGCAGCTCTATTTTGCCTGATTTGCCCAAGCGTTAGAAGCCAAGCTAATACATTGTAATGTCACTGAACTTAGCATCACTATGCTGACAAAGAACGGCTGTCACTTCCCAAGGGAACCTTAGAGACGGGGGAAGGAATAAAACAACCAAACCCCTGAAACCAATAAAAGCCTAGTGTACACCATGCAGTTAAGACATCAATTCACACTAAGCAAGCAGTGACACATGAGATGAGTAAATACTCACATTGTGCAATTTATAGTAGAGTCCACAGGCATTACAAACCGGGTCCCCGTTTGCATTACGTCGCCATAAGGTCGTGGTGGTTGTCTGACAGTTGGCACAACAAGTCCCTGCTCTCCTGGCCGCTGACTAACCAAAAGAAAAAGAAAATTAAAATGCATCACCAGGTGGAAGAACATCGTGAGAAAGGTCAAATTGGACTCAGTATCTAGTTAGGGGAGAACTTGTTATTAAGATTTTACAAAGCATCAGGGCTGGAGGAAAGTTGCTGTCAGTTTAAAGTTTTATGGACATTATCTTTTGTTTAAATTTAAATATTCTCCTATGCAAACTTTTAAGCTCCATAGCATTCTGTGTGAAAGGGAAGTAAGGGGAGAAATAATGAATCTCAGATTCCACAAACAAAAATTTTAGAGGGGGAAAAATAATCTTGACTTTTTCAAAATTTCACTTTGCAGGATTCTAGAATCATCATGAAAATGCATTTGCCTTTTTCTTTATGACCAGTTTAGTCTGTGCTAATATTGGGACTGGGTTTAAAAACAGGGAATCTTTAAGAATGTTATTTTTACCCCTACTCTGGCCCTTGAAAGGTAGACACAAAAGAAAATGAACCACATTACTTAGCTGGGTGCAGTATTTATCAGAGGCATCACTGAAAATTCAGTTTACATTTACAAGTGACTTTCTTTACATATTTAGCAAACCAAATTTCATGTCTTGCAGCAATGATTCCGCTGACCACCCCCCTGCCCTGCCTGCCTGCCACCTCTGTCCCTACTTAGTTCCAAGCCCCCAAACAACTGTCTTAAAATTAAACAAAACTACCAAAAATAATCCACCACCCATTCTTAAAACTATTGTTCTGCTGAAACCAAGGTGAGGGGAATGAAAAATGCCCAACCATTCACCCACCTCCCAAAACAAGAACAGGAAAAGTAGAACAGCAGGCACCTGTGATTCCTCAACGGGCCCTTGTCTAGCAGACCCCACGATAAAGTGTCCTTTGTGCATGGACACTGACGTATAAAGTGTTGTGGACAGACAGATTTCGGAAAATTATTTTGTATTAGAAACCTTCAGCCCTGCCTCTAGAAGTAGTCAAAATATCAAGTCCATTTTGTGCTACTGAATTAATGCTGAGGACTCAGTGTTTTCTTAAACTGTAGTACCAATCGTGGTCGTTCCCCTGGGGCCTTGCTTCCTGGATATTTCTGCCATTAGCCGTGGACAGCCATGGGGCGAAGCAGCGGCAAAGCTCACAGCAATGCACAGGGCATCTCCCTGAGCACGGTGCCAGTCCGAGGGCAGTGGGATTCCCAGAGAACTCGGTGTGCTTCCCTGCCTGTCAGCCCCAGTGGGGAGCAGGCGCCGCTGGAAGCGCAGCTCGGCCCTTCACCAAAGAGAAGCGCAGGGTTCTGTTCTCACTCGCTCCTGATTTATGCCATGGCCCTCTGCAACTTTCCCAAAGCTGATGGACAGTTCAGCAGCTTTAGGCAAAGAATCAGGCCCTCAGAGACTTATATATTTCGGTGCCTTACTTGCCTGTGAGAACAGGCCAAAGGCAGAAAGAGGGGGTACCCCCTGCTGCAAATGCACTCATGCAACTCAAACACAATTAATGCCAGACGTCCAAATGCTGATGTTATTAATACGATCACTTTGCTATTGCATGGCAGATTAACAAATTCCCAAAGATGGCCACCTCCTCTCTCCCACAATCAAGTAAACTACAGTGGAAAAAGGAGCAATAAACAAAGCTATAAATCAATTAAAACAAAACGAAACATTTAAACAGCTAAGCTCGAAAAGAAAACCTCTGTAGTGCCCCCCAAACCCTGCACAGTGAGCTAAGTTTAACAGTCTCCCAACACACTGGAAGGTGGAGACCTATGTTTGCATATTTGAGATAGCTTACTGATACTTAACTATGCTACTTAACTCTATGGCCTGTCCCATTCAGTCTGGAAAGCACTTGAGCTTGAGAGGCTGATAATGTTACACTGTTGTCTTAACATTTTTCTATACCTCAGTCTCTTTAGAAAGCAAGTCATTAGAAGCTTGCATAGCTGAAATTCTGACTCAGAACAGAAATCTACTCTATCTCATCCCAGTGTTAGAGCCGAAATTTTCTGCTTTCTAAACCTCACTGATATTTGCCCACGAATAGCTAGGATACTTAGGCACCATAAATCACAAAGCTCAAAAAAAAAAAAAATTTATTATTCTTAGCATTTTACGCATTATTTGCAGAGTAGAGTGTATTAGAAATTTCAAAACAGCAAGCATGACTGGCAAGGCTTGCCTATAGAAACTCTCTAAAGCTTTTAGAGTCAGGAAACAGATACACAAAGTTTCATTATCTTTAACGTACAGATATCCGGATAGGAAACTACTACCAGGAGCTTAGAAAGGGCTCTTTTTTTTTTTTTTTTTTTTTTTTTTAATCAGTCAAATGAAAATACGAAGTATAGGCGACTCCATGGAAAAATAATACTGTTTTTTTTAAACAGTAGGGGATTGTCTGGGGAGGGAACCAACATTAATATTGCCAGAGAATATAAGAGTGAAAATTACTTCATGGCTTTTTTATAAATAATTTTTAAGTAGGGAGCAGTAGCTTTGATTCATCTGATTTGTTTTGCTTTTCTGGAGCTGGAACTTTTTTTAGTACATGGTGGAGGACATTCATGCTCATAACTCTTTCGCTCCCAGTGTGTGCCCAAACAGTCCCAAGAGGCCAAGTAATTGAGGAATTAAATTAAAAGCTGTCATCTGAGGACAAACAGGGAGAAGGACACACGATATCCCGCATGCATTGTGAGCAGCAGGGAGGCTTGGGGCAGCTCGGTGGTCGGGAGGGCTGGAGGGGGGAGATGTGCCCGAGGCACAGCGGTGACCTCGCCGGGGGAAGGGGGTGGGGGTGCGACTGTCACCCGGGGTACAGTACAGCTCGCTTCCACGCAGGGACAGAGCAGATAGGAGGCACGATTGACTCGTGCCTGTGTGTGGTCCCGCTGCTTCATTTATCCCCAGACTCAGAAGAATAAAGACACCTACCAGCCTTCGCTTAGGTTTAATGAGAGGTCGGTTTTGACCGTTCATTTTGTGGTAGAGCCCGCAGGCGTTACACAGGTAGTGCCCGGTGCCGTCTCTTCTCCAGAGAGGGGTAGCAGTGGCTCCACAGTTCACACATTCTCTGCCTTCTAAATGGAAACACAAAGAAGACAGATTTCTTTCTTTAAAAAGAGATTCACAAAATCTTTTTGCATTGTCCTTTAAGCATTTTTCAGAAGTCAAGTCAGTGTGTTAATTCTGTTGATTAAGCACAACCAGACAGCAGTGACATCTACAATACAGGCAGCAAGGAGGACTTCAGTGTTTCAAGAGCTCCCGGACTCCAGCGAGTATTTTATGTCATGGTCAGGAATAGGCAGCGCTCTCTGCAAGGTGAGGAAGAGTGACACTTATTGTGTCAGATGGAAGTTATCGTTTCAGCAAGAACTCCCTCAGTCTTCACTGGGCACTACTCCCCTCCCATATCTGTTGCACTCCGGTGGTGAAATCCTGTGTTCCCCTGCCACAAAAACACGCGTACATATGCGCTCAAACGCACACACTTGCAAACACACAACACGTTAAAGAGAGAGTCAGAGGAAGAGGTTTTCTAGAAATAAATCTAAGCAAAAAGACTCAAATTCTGCTCTTTCTTTTTTGTTGCAAATGTTACAGAATGAGAAAGTAGAGCTGAGCAGACTGGAATTGGATACAGAATACCAGAGTTTCAGTTATGATTTTATGCTAAAGGCATAAAAACACTGTTAATGCTGTTCTTTGATAAAGTAAGTTTCACTAGACATTGCTGTAAAAAACAGGCTTGAGTGCTTTTCTGTTTCTATGTTCTTTCAACAATTCAGCTTGAATTTGGTAGGGAACAGTTTACCTTCATTATTAGTTTTAGTGCATTATTAGTGCAATATGGTAAACATGGCATTGTAGAATGGCTGCATTAAATAAAACACAACGTGTAAATCCTAGATATCTGTTTCTGCATCAGAAAGCTTCCTGCTGAAAGCTCATTTGCCTTGGATGGTTTGAGGGCAAGTCTGCTCAATATAGAAATCTCTCTTGATACCGTTTATGCAAATCCTAAAGTATTTAACTGAAAAGGAAATTCTTTTTGCTAATAACTGAAGCAGACCATGTTGAGTTCAGCGGGGCTTGTGTCTGCTTTAATCTAGGGAGTGGGTAACTTTTAAACAACAGTCTAGAGTGAAAAATGAGGGGAGCTCTGCGGCACTGCATTTGTAGCTTTTGTCCCTCCTAAGGGCAGGAAGCTGCAGGAGTCGTCTTGTCGTTGAGTCTTAGTTTTCCTACAAAAACACTGAGTGGTCACGAACTTTCCCCAGTCCCTTGCACTGGGAGCTCCCTTACGGGGCAGGGGGCGGGGGGGCGAAAGAAGCATCTGTAAAACAAAAGAAAAAAGGTCCTTGCTTCCCCCATGTAAAAATCATCGGCAGCTATGGGACAAAAATTTTTAAAAAAGCTACTCAGGATTCCTCTGTCTTTAGAGATCTGGATGTTGAACCAGTTTCCAAACTCAGGAGGTTTGGGCTACCCATTGCCTTTAGTTTCTCTTCCACGCACCACCTAAAAATACATACACATAGTAACAACTGCCTGGAAATAGCAGCAGAGAAAGAATGTATTTTTCCTCTCCGAGAAATCATTTGAAACAGTACTGATGAGCTTGTAAAATACTTGGTATTTTTGTTGCAAAAGTCATAAGAGATCACATTTCTAAATTATTGTCTACTTAAATAAAAACATGTCATGTATTCATAAGCAAATATGTTCAATGGAATACATATGCAAGTGCCTATATGGCCATTTATTTTCAAAGGGCTGTCTATATTCAGCCCAAATATATTGCAGTTAATTTCCTTCCATTGGTTATGAGAGTGTTAAACCAAGAAGGTCAGTAGAATTACATAAATTGTCATAATTTGTGTCTAGCTGTATAACTACTGTGATGCCAAAGTGGGGTTAAAACTTTGTTCATCACCAGATATACAGATTTAGGACTGCACTTTTAGAAGAAATGCAAGGAAGGGTTGTGAACATGGGAAAAGTCTGCAGGCAGTCGTTTGGAAGCAGAGATAGGACTGATTCAGGGTAAAAAAAATAATTTAAAAAATGGGTGGAGTATTTTCTAGTTAAAGTTAGGCTGGAGTAAGTGAGCAGTGACTGGACACCTTAGTCTTTTGCATTGGTATGTAAACTATATTTGAACTTCTGCTCTTTTAAAATGCAAAGGGGAAAAGGCCCTTTGCGATCTGAAGGGGACAAGGCAGGAAGTTTCGCTTTCATCTTGCCCGGGGGCCTTGGGTGGTGTTAATGGAAAGACGTGGAAATTATGGGGGGGAGAAATACCTATGGCTGGAATATCCCCGTGTGTCATCCATGGGGGTTTGCCTGACTTGAGGGAGCAGGGTCGAGCCTGAGCCCCTCGGGAGCCTAAGGCCTGCTTTTCTCCGACTAAAAGGGTTCGGGTTTCTTTCTCCATATAAATCCCTCTTTGTACAACGCGGTCTGCTGGCTCAGACTGCCCTGGTCCCGTGCCCCGCGGGCCCTTCGAGTGCCCTGCGGCCAGCGCCTGCCTGCATTGGAACCCAAGAGGAGCCCAGTCCAAGCTCCATCTCCTACTTTTAAAAACCCAGAAAAGCAGAACCAAGCAGTCACCTGTTGCTCTGTCCCGAAGGGGGCCAGCACAAGCACCCAGCCTCGCAGCAGCCCGCACCCTCACCCCGACAGCAGGCGCAGCCACCAGCGCACGAAGCCGCGGGAGCGCGGCCTTTCCAGCCCCGGACGCGGCGGGAAGGCCACGCGGTGCGACACTTACCCGAGCAGGACCTGGCCTTGCTCCGCGGCTTGGGGGTGAAGCTGGACGCGGGGCCCCCCAGAAAGCTGCCCGGGTGGAAGAGGCTGCTGCTGTAGTCGTGGGCTGCCGGCACGTAGGACGGGTAGGTGGGGATGGGGTGGTGGGTAGAGGGCTGGGCCCCCATACTGGTGAGGCTGCTTCTGAGTGGGCTGGCACTCTCCATCTTCATCCCCTCCGACAGCGACACTTGGTACTTGATGCTGTCTTTGTCCTCCTGCCGAGCCCCGGCGGAGGAAGAAGGGGAGGCAGCGCTGGTGGAGTTTGGGTCTGGGGACACTTCCTTGGGAGGGGTCGGGGGGAAGCCGAAGAGGTGGGAGCCGGAATGCGAGGCCGGGGTGAGCGAAGACACGGAGGCGGTGCTGGAGGTGCTGCTGCCCGGGTACACCGAGATGGCCCCAGGCGCTCCGGCCGCCGAGGGGTGCAGGGGTGTCTTGGTGAAGGGGCTGACGGTCCAGGGGTTGTGGTGATGGGCAGACAGTGCCGCCTTGCTGCTGTCCAGCCAAGGGATCCCGGGGCTGTGGATAAGATGAGGCCGGCACATTTGACTCCCGGTCAGGCGGGCTGTAGAAACACAAGATCGTTTGGGGTCAGCTTGGGGCGGCTCAGCCCGGAGCGGCTCCGGGCAGACCCCAGCTCCCCGTGGCTGGGCAACTCCTCGGTCTACGGGCAGCCGGAGGGAAGGCGGCCGCGGGAGAGGCTTCACAACCCGGGGAAGTGCAGCCAGGCTGGTGCTGCAGCCTCTTCGCCCTGTCCCATCTGAGGGAGATACCGGCCAGCCCGGCCAGCAGGAGCAAAGGGAGCAGGAGAGGGACTCAGGCAATCGCTTTCCTCCCACCCCATTCCTGGGAAAATGCAGCAACCCCCTTTCTGCTCTATCTTTCTGAGCTGCCGTAACGCTCTCTCTTCGGCTCCTAAAAACACCCTAAATAAAATCCATCGCCGGTTTGAATCGGTTTGTATTTTGCATCCGGGAAGTAGCCGTGTCTGAGAAGTTTTAGCCCGTGCGCACACTGTTTCCCCTTCCTCTCTCACCTCCCCCCTTTCTTTCCCTCCCCTCCGCTAGTCCTTGGTTATCCCTAGGGTTAAAATCCACTCGTGCCTGCTGTGCTGACTGTCTATCCTGCTTTCGATCTCCTTTTCCCCGGCTCCGACACACCGAAGCGGCCCCGAGTGAAACTTCTCACCCCCGCGCAGGCCACCCTCGGCCGGAGCTGTGCCGAGACGGCGGGAAAGGGGCCGGGGGACTGATTTACCGTGTGCCTGGCTGTAGGAGACCCTGGCCCGGGCATGGGCGGAATTGGCGTAGTAAGGGTTGCCCTGGGAGTCCAGGTGGTTGAAGAAGACGTCGACTTCATCCGGAGGTAGGAGCTGCGCTGGTTCCATGTAGTTGTGAGCCAGCCCGGGGTGGTGGCTATCGGGGTGCTGCCCGTTGAGCACGGCGTGGTGGGCCATCCAGCGAGGCTGATCCGTGGCCACCTCCATGGCCTTGGCCCTCCCCTCTCACCCACCCCCAGGCCAGGAGCGAGCGGCGCTCGGTGGGGGTGGGGAGTGCCGCTCGGGGGGTCGCTTTTGACACTGCCTGGTGGGTTTTAAGAGATTAGGGTGGCTTTTCTTAGAAAGAAAACCGCCGGGTGACTGGAGCGCGCCCTCTGAGGCTTGGGAGAGGACCCCTGAGGTCAGCGTGTCCCTCTGTCAACAAGCGGGTAGCGGAGGCAGGTCCGGGGAAGCGCCAGGGCAGCACCTGTAGGGAGAGACAGGAGGCTTTAGCAGGCTCGGCAGCCCGGGGTGCGCTGCTTGCTGGGCCGGCTCCCGGCCGGCTTCTTTTCCGAGAGGTACATGGATGGGGAGGGGGAAGCAGAGCCCCTCCTCCCTTCCAAAAATATCCTGTCCCCAAATCTCCTTGCCTTGCTCTCTCCCTGCTCATTGCCCCATAAAATAAACAAAGATCCATTTTAAACTCTTAACTAAAAACAAAAAGGGAAAAAGGAGGGGAAAAAAAGGGAAAAAACCGAAAAGGCTTCGTCGTCGTTCCCCCCGCTAGAAACGTCAATAGGAGTTTTTCCAGCTGGCTTCAAAAGCGGGGTGAAAAAGAAAGAACGGCAGAACTAATACGGCGTAGTTCTAATAAGAACTCCAACTGACACAAAAGGAAGAGGGGGAGAAATAGGGAGGAGGTAGAGAAAAAAAAGTGGAGAAGGGTGTTTGAGAAAGCAGCGAGTGCGCCTTGGAAGTGGGGCGGCGACCCCCCCCCCCCCCCCGGGGCCCCACACTTACGCGGCGCGGGAGGCTGGGTGGCGATGAATGCCGGCGTGGAGGATGCGAGTGCAGGAAAGAGGGGGAGAACGGAGGGGGAATAAAAAAAAGCGAAGGAGACGAGGGAGGAAAGGCAGAGCGAGCGCGGGAGGAGCAGAGGAGGTTGGATGGAGGGTGTTACTCAGATGGCAAAGCCGCTGCTCTGGCCGACTCGGTCCCATCCCCGCGCATCCTATATGAGCGCTGGCGCCAGCTGGCCGCGGCGCCGCAGACGGGCCAGGGTGCGCAGGGCCGGCGGCCGGGCCAGCCAATCCCGCCGCCCCACACCGCCCCCAACCGCACCCCCGGCCCCAAACGGAGCCGGCCCGGGGGGGGGGAGCGCGGCAGACCCCCTCCTCCGCCCCCCTTCCCCTGCTCGCAGCATCTCGCCAGGCAGCGCCGTGGGGGCTTTCCCCGCCCGGGCGCTGCACGCCCCTGTGGGGCGGGGACGGCAAAATAGAGGGGGTCCCGCCGGGGAGTGCGGGGATGCGGAGTGGGGAGAGGGCGGGCCGAGCGAAGATGGAGTGCGGGAAAGGGTCGGCGATGGGGTCGACTCCGCCGGGTGCTGCCCCGCCGCCGAGCCGGGACTTCCAGCGCCGCCGCCGGGATGCCCGCGGCTAGAAATCGGCACCGAGGAGACAAATACGATAAAATCCCTTAAATCAGGCACAGTAGCGCGCAGTCGGGAGCGGGACAAACCTCAGCCTCATCACATTAGTTTGAAATAACTGTCTGGATCGGGAAAAAATAATTAAAACAGATAATTGCGAGGCTCCGCGCCGACCCCGGAGACCGACGGGACGAGCAGGGCCCGGGCAGCGGGCTGAGCCGGCTGCGGGGCAGGGACCGACCCTGCCCGCTCCCCGGCCAGTAGCGCTCGGGCCGGACCCGGGCTGGGGTTGGCTGGTGACCCTGGGCCCGGGGAGCGGAGCCGAGTGAGGCCGAGGCACAAGGACGCTGGGACGAGGTACAGTCTTCCCGGTGGGGCTGCGACATCACTAACGCTGTTTTTTCTTTTCCAATCTCACACTTTTTTTCTTAAAATAATTAATAACAAAAGCCAAGCATCACAGTTTTAATATTTGTAATTATTCGTGTGCTTTGGCGCGGGGAGCGGAGGTGCATCCCGAACCAACAGGCGTTTTCTGCGGAGTTTGCGATGCAGCTCAGCGGCAGCAGCCGGGATGCCGGTCTGGCTTCGCCACCCGCGAAGGTGCGGATAAACCGGTCCGCCTTTGGGGCGGAAAATAATAATAATGGGAAAGGCACAAACAACTCCCCGGAGCGCGGCCGGGCTCTTCTGCAGGTCCAGTTTCCCAGGCGCTCCTCTCACGTTCCTCAGCCGCTGCTTTCGGGGGAAAAGGGAAACGCGGATGGCAATCCTTCAACCCTTCTAGCTGGGCGCGCGGCAAGCACACCGCTCCTGCCCGGGGATGGGGCGGGGGCGGCGGGGAGCAGCCCCTCCGCTCGCCGGGCAGCGGCCGCGGCCCCAGCTCGACGGCGCGGCCGGGGCAGGGGGCGCGGGAGCGGCCGGGGCAGCGTGGACTTGCGCCGGGCCCCAGCGGGGGACTGCGGGCGGGGGGAGCGAGGCGGCCCCGAGGATGCTGCGGCTGCAGCTGCCCCCGGGGCCGCCCCCGCGGCGGGCAGCGCTGGGGGTTGGGAGCTGGAGCCGGCCTCCCCCGGCCCGACGGCCCCAGTCACTACGACGCCGGGGCTCTGACGTCACCCGTCACTGCCAAATTCGCCAGGAAATGAACTTTTACAAAATAATAACAATAACAATAATAATGACAGTAATAATAATAAAACTGTTTTTCCTCGCTGCGGAGCACGCCTGGTGGGAGCGACATGGGGCTCCCCTCTCTCACTGTTCCCCCATCACCAGTCGTTGTCCCCCTCTAACCTTCCCCAGGGGACCCTCAGTGCAGCCCCCCGGGGGGAACCCACAGCGCTGCCCGGCGGGGCGGGGGAGCGACGGCCATACCGGGGAGCTAAAGGTTGGCACAGGGGGAGGCGATTATGCTTCTCCCCTTCCCCCTCCGCATACTCTCCTCTGACGCCTCCTCCACCCAAAGCCCGGGTGTCCCGCTCCTCCCGGCCCCCTGACCTCGGGGCTGCGCGGTGGCGCCGGGACCGCGGCGCCCCTCGCCCCCTCCTGCCGCTGCGGGGGGGTCGCCAGCGCTGGGGCCGGGCAGCGGCTCCGCCGGCGGCTGCCGGGCGCGGAAGGGGCGGTGGAGCCGGCTTCTCCCGGGACGGCCTGGTTGGCCCGGGCAGGCCGGGGACAGGCGCTGGGCCGGGCTTGGTGGGAGAGGGGCCGGGGTTTGGGAGGGCAAATGCCCCCCCGCGCTGCGGAGGGTGCCTGGGAGCCTTAGTCCGGAGGTGCCCGGGAGGAAACAAAGCGAAATCAAAATCAAATCAAATCTAACAAAACAAAATAACATAGAATAAAATAAATTATAAAAGGGAAAGTTAAGAGGCAAGAGAAAACCAAGCGAGCTTTCAAAAAACCCGGCTTGTCACTCCGAAGCGATCTTCTTTCTACATGCACCAAAATCACCCAAGTGCCACCCGAAAATGGATTTTTTTTTTTAATGTTCTGAAAGAAAGGTGACAATAAAATAAGCTCGGGCCGCTGAAGGTAGATCCCCTCGGCGCCTCGTTCTACCCACCGCCGGAGGCGCCGGGGCCGTGATGCGCCGTGCCCGGGGAGTCCCGGCCGGTGGAGCAGGGCGGCGGTCAGCCGGGATCACCCGGGCCTCGCCGGCTCCGCTCCCGACCGCACGGAAATCCAGCTCCTCGCTACATGCTTATTAATTAATTTGGATATCTTAATTACTGCTCTCCTGCCATCAGCACGGGGACGCGATTTTGGGGGGGTTTTTTTTGGAGGGGAGGGAGGAGGGAAATGGGGTGGGCTGTTTGTTTTAGACAGGTGATAAAATCGCAGTTAACGAGCTGATAATTCCTTCGTGTTTGTTTTAAAAGACAAATTGTAAAGATTAATCAGGCGGCTTGATTTATGGCGAGGCAGACCCCGGCGCTGCCCGGCCAGGGCTCCCTGAAGCCCCCGTCTCGAGTTACCCGAGGCCCGGCAGGCGAAGGAAAACAAAAGGGGCGAGCGGGTGGCGGCGGCGGCTCCGGCCGCGCCGCTTTGGGACCGGCTTCCCCGGCGCCCGCCCCACCTCCGGGCCGGGGGTCCGGCTACCGACTCCCCGCCGCCGGGTGCTCTCCTCCTGCGGCCGGCGCCTTTCCTCGCACCCACCTCTCGCCTTATGCAACCCCTCCCATTAAAACCCTTTGTAAAATAAATGACCCCTCCAGCAGGGATGAAAGATTTCTGCTGAGAGATCGGCTGAGCTGGGAGACTTCCTAGACGGCCGGCTCGCAGTATGTTGGGGATTTTTTTGGTTTTTTTTTATATACATATATAATTTTTTTTCTTTCTTTCTTTTTTTTTAATCCCCGACGTGTCCTGTTCAGGCGAACCGGGTGCCGGCTCTGCTCTCGGCCGCTCAACGCCCCGGCGGCACGGCTGAGGTTTTTAATTGAATTAATTCACCCACCGGGAGCAACAGCGAACTGCGCTGGCTGCTGGAGGCGACCGGCTTAGCTCCGCTCCGCAGCCCGCCGCTCACACGGCTGGTTAAGCAGCTCTTCCCTCAATTTTCTGCCAAAGCTTCCCGGGAGAGGATCCGTCCGGGCCCTACTCCTTCACCCCGCGCCTGCCAACCCCCTTTTACCTTCTTTCTCCTCTTCTTCCCCCGGGCACTACGGGGTCTGTTTCATTGACTTTTAAATTATTATTTATTTATTGCTGTTGCAATTTATTTTTTTTTTCTCTTTTAATAAGGGAGCTTTCCCAGATCTGGAAGCACAACTGGTTATTTTGGTTTGATTGACAAGTGATGTCATATCGTTAAGGGAGGAGGGAGACGACAACATGTTTTAGCAACAGTTAGTAGTGCCATGTGACAGAGTTGACACCTATTCTTGGGCAGAAGAGAAGGCAGAAGACAAATAAGCCGGCGCCGCACACGGACCATTTATTTACATGTCTGGAGAGGGGATACTTCCTCTTTTTTTCCCGTTCATCCCGGGTGTTTGGATCTGGGAAAAATCGTACCTGAGGAGAACCCGCAGACCCCAGGGCAAGTTCCTCCAGACTCCCTTTCCTGGGGTGCCCCCGGCGGCCCCCCGCGGGCCACACTGTCCCCGGGCGAACGGAGACCTGGGGGTCGAGACCTCCCGTGCAGCATCGCCCCGCTGCCTCCCCGAGGTGCAGCCCACAGGCGCAAGCAGGGAGGGCGAGGAAAACTCCGTGAAAATAAAGAAGAGGGAGAGAAGAACTCAGTGCTTAGCACCGCCCGGGGCCGCGGCGCTCCCGGGGCCGGCGGGCAATGTGCGAGCCGCGGGGAGGGGGCTGGGAGAGCCTGGGGGGCGTTCCGCAGGTTGGGGAGCTGCCGGCTCTGGCAGCGGCTCCCACCCGCCCGCAGGTAGGAGGCCCGGACAACCGGTCCCTGTGAACAGCCCCCCGCCACCCGTCTCGGGTATATTTCCTTGGATTTTTTTGGGGGGAAAGAAAATTCTTGCTTTCTGCCTTAAAAAAAAAAAAAAAAAAAAAAAAAAAAAAAAAAAAATCTACAGTGTTTTCGGCCCTCTGGTCGTGTCTCCGTTTTGCTTTTCTTCTCCCCCGGCTCCCCCGTCCTGTGTTACTACCACGTATTAATGGCTCCTGACAGGGTTATAAAGTGACAGTTACCTCGTAACCACAAGACCCTTACTTAAACTGCATTAAGAAAAACCAAACCAAAACAAAAAGAAAAACCAAAAAAAGCCCCTAAAAAAAGAGAAAATAATAATTAAAAAAAAAAGCTCGCGAGAGATATGACTAGTGGAATAAATAACTGAAAAATTAATTTTTTTGCTTGTTTTTGTAAAAACGCTATCCCCCATCCCGCAGAGGATTTCTGCGGGGTGTGAACCCCACTGTGGGAACCCTCGGTCCCAGCCTCGCTCCCCACACGCTCCCGCACACGCCTTCACCTGCGCTTTGTCCGCAATTTGCCTGGCGCAGTCCCCCGGCTCGCTAGGCTGCAAAATGAAGGGGAGGAAAAGCCTCAAGCAGACCCCAGCCTGCCCACAAAACCGCTTTTCGTCTAAGTTCGCGCAGAGAAATGCGTGCGTGTGGAAGGGGGAGGTTGCACACGCACATCTTTGTCCAGAAAAAGGTGTAATTTTCTTTTTCAGGCACTGCCAGGGAAGATTTCGTTTGCAGGATCTCTCTTTAATTTTATGGGGTGGCGGGGGCTGCTTTGTTTTATTTTGTTTGTTTGGAGTTTTTTTTGATTTTGAGGGGGTTTTTTTTGGGGGGGGGGAAGTTGGGGGATTTTTTGTTTGTTTTTTCTTTCAAGGTTATTTCGGGAGCAGCTGTTGTAGGAGGGAGGAACGAGGCCGACCCCGCAGATTTGATTTGTTTCTCCTCAGGCAAAAGTTTGCTGGAGAGAGACCGACCCGGCACGGTGGACGGGACTCGACTCATGCCGAGCAGCGGGGCTGAGCCAGGCCGGAGCTTAGACTTCCGAGGGAAAAACATTTGTGTTTAATAAAGATGCTCCGTGCGCCGGGGAAGAACAATCCCCGCGACCGAAACTCGCACCCCCTTAGTGAAATCGCTTTTCTTATTGAAATCGCATCAAATCCAGGCAGGCTTCGCTCCTGGTCGCTTCCCTTTTTTGGTTTGGGGGTTTTTTTTGTTTTGTTTTGTTTTATTTTTTTCTTGCCTTCCAGCCTGAGCACCCCAAAGCAAAAGGAGGATAAAGAGGGGAACTTTGCACATAAAAAACAGAAGGGAAAAAAAAGGCGAAGGGGTGAAAGAGTCGGCGGAGAGGAGCGGCCGTGTCCCCGATGTGCCTGGGTAATTTTAAATCATGCAAAGCCCCGTAAAGCTGCCGCACGGGACTGGGACGGGAGGACTCTCCGGCAGGCAGGTGCAGAGAGAGCGGGGCCGGGCCCTGCCGGCTTTCGGGGCAGAACAAACCCTCGCAAGTTTTTTTATTTTTTGTTTTGTTTTGGTTTGGTTTGGGGTGGGTTTTTTTTTTTTTTTGTTTTGGTTGTTTGGTGTTTTTTTTTTTTTTTTTTTTTTTTTTAATGCCCAAATCTGCCAACAAAGGGAGAGAGGAGATAGGATGTAGCTGCGGGGAGGGGACGCAGGGGTCTCTGCACACCCTGTCTCCGGGAAATCTCTGCCTGGCCGCCCTGGGTGAAATGCAACTTTCCAAGATGGAGATTTAAATAATCACCCCAGTGACAATGGGAAAGGAAAAAAAAAAAATCAAAACAACCAACCTCAGATCCAAGCAGGGCCCGGCGGCCCCGCTCCCCGCAGGGTGCGGTGCGGGCAGAGCCCCGCCGCCGGGCAGAGGCGGGGGAGCGCCGCGCTGCCCCCGGGCCGACGGCCGCTGCACCGGGCTCAGCCCGGCCGGCTGGGAGGCGGCAGCCCGGGGGGTCCGGCAGCGCCGGGAACATTTTTTCGTTCTTTACAAATCCTCCTGGATTTACCCCTGGGGAAAACCGCCCCGAGCGAAGCGCTCCCGCAGCGGGACCCGCACCTCGGTGCCGGCAGGGCCGCCCCCGGGCCGCGCACAGCCGCGCTCCCGCGGCGCCTTACCTTGCCCCTCGCCTGTCCTCGTTTTCCTTTCAGTTCTCCGCACGGTGCATAGGAAGTGTCAGTTCTGCTCCTGCGGGGCCGTTCCTGGGGCTCGGGAAGGGTCCGGCCGCCGGAGCCTCCCCGGCTTGTCGCGGCGGAGAGGCGGCTCTGCGCGGGCGGAGGGTGCGCGCAACCCGGCCGAGGGGCTGCCGCCGCGCGCTCTGCTGAAAACTGGCAGCGATTTCGAGCTGAGACCTTTTTTTTTTTCCTCCCTTGCCTCCTTCCCCCCTTCCCTTCCTCCCTCCTCCCTCCCTCTCCTTTCCTCTCTCCCTTCTTTCCCTCCCCTTCTCTCTCTCACTCTCCTGCATTCACGGATGGCACAGCGAGCTACTCTGTATTTATGTACATAATAAGGCAGCTCGTCCCCTCCACTTCATTTGCATCATTACAATATCTGTACAAGCACATCACATTGTCTGTTGCTTGCACCTTTTGTTACGGTTGCTGTCACAGTCTACGCGACTTGACTTTCATATTTTAAATGACTTGATATTATACCAACAACACGCACTCACATCCCAGGCGCAGGGAAACCGGGCTCCGGCACGGCGGGCGCCGCAGCCTCTCCCGAGCCTCTCGCTTCTTCCTCTGATCCCAAGGAAGGTGGGCTGGGGGGAGCCGCTTGGTAGGATCAATTATTCCTATAAATTACTCCTAGTCGTATTAATTTTCTTTCTCTCCCTAGTGAAGGAAATGCTTTGGGAGTCTTGGATTTTTTTTTTTTTTTCATTGACCAGCCTGGTTTTTGTATAACCTCATGTTTCTTCTCACACCTTTCCCTTCCAAATCCAGCCTTTCGGGCTCTGCACCTGCACGTAAGTGAGGTAGCGGAGAAGCTACAAGAGGGACAAGCAGATACTACGCGAGGAGTCGTTGTTATAGCTAGGAATGAGATGGTAAAATACGTATTTTCGTAGAGCACTAAGAAATCCAGCCAGAACGAATGTTTTCGGGAATGTTTGCGCGCCGCAGCCCTGGCTTGGCAGTCCTCACCTGCAGGGTATTTTCCTGCCGGCGGTGTGTGCACGGGGCTGGGGTGCCAAGCGCCCGCTGCCTGCATGGGCTGACGGGCGCCGGGGCCGCGTCCAGTCGGCTCGGGGGGCGCGGCGAGATCCTCCAGAGGGGGGACAGGCGGGACCGCCGCCCGAGGCTGCAGAAAAACCATATTAATACAGAAACAAAGGCCTGACCGACCGGTGGGGGCCCTGCGGGAGGTGGGGGAACGAAATACGGTTCGGGAAGGGAAAGAGAAAAAGTTTCGCGGGAAAGGAATTATCATCATAATGGAGGTAAAAATGTGAGCAGGGAAAAGAGGCGGGGGATCCTATTCTGCTGGCATTTTCTGTCTGTCTTTGTGATATGGTTCGGGGGGAAGAAGGGTCCTTGATATGCGGCAGATAATTCTTATCAGCCCCACGCAGCCCATTTCCAAAGTAAGTGTTTTAATTACTCCTCCTGTATTATCCTTCATCCTCTGAGAGAAGATACATCATCAGATTTATGCAGGGGAAAAATACAAAAGAATGTGGTATTAAAATACATACATACATATATCCCCTCTTTTTTCCCTTGTGCCTAGGAAGAGGGAGACACTGTTGGCAGCCGCGTCCTGGGATCGCCCTGCACGGAACGACTCCAAAACGAGGAACTGTCGCTCAGGCGTAAAAACTACGGGAAAAGTGGGCTTTGAAGGCTTCAGATTTTTCCCCAAGCCGGGTCAGACGGGGGTGTGCCAGCCGGGGGCTCAGGGGGCTGAGACCGGAGCAGTGCCCTCCGAGCCTCACCGCGCTGTGCCTGCTCTCCAGCCGCGCTGTCCCGGGACAGCCGGGGTCACCCCTCCACGTGCCACCAGAGACACTGGGGGTCGGAGGGACTGGGAGTCGCGATTTTCCCCTCATTCCCGCTCGAATAGAAGGATATTTTTCTTTCCCGTTAAGCTTTCGTACTAAAGATGTCATCTGAAAGTCTGGGAGGAAGGAGGGCACCGTGCTCTGCTCTCTTTCTCGGTAACAACCATATTCTGCATATTGAAAAATATGATAGACAGTGGGGGAAGATTTCCTCCCCCATTAAAAATAAAGAAGAAGGAAAAAAAAAAAAAAAAAGAAGAAGAAGAAAAAAACCCCAACCTTTTCAATATTGATTCAACAAAAAAAGAGGGAAAGAATTTTAAAAGAGAAGCAGCAGCACCAGCAGCAAGGAGAATATAGGCTCAGCAGCTCTCCAGGTTCGCTTCCTTATTATTACTATCCAGGGGTAATTTTTCATCTCTGCTAGCTAATCTTTGTTCCTTGTGAAGATAATGAATAGCCCAATTCTTATCTCCTGGGCTCCTGGAGGCTGCTGGAGAATGGGGTTGAACAGGGTTGAAAATTGGTTCCAAAGTGCTGCTGAATAAATGGTGTTCCTTATCTCTCACTTCCAGATTATCGGAACCCTTTCAAAACTCACACAACAAATACAGCCACCGCATCTAATGCATCATTTACCAGAGCAGATCTCCGCGTTTGATCGGCAGATAGGCAAAATCTATGTATTCCTTGCTTTACTTAGTATGCATGGATGTGGGGCTGCTGTGCACGAGGGTTGCCCCCAGATGGGCCTAGGACACCCCCGAGGCACACTTGGGTCTTTGCTGTGGATTCCGCGGAGTGACAAGAGGGTCCCCTGGCCATCCCTGATCCAGCGGAGCAGGGTGGGACAGCAGCTCACAATGCAGGGTGCTGCCACACAGCACGCTTGGCAATTCGGGGTTGCTCTGCTGAGGTAGATTTGCAGGGAAGGGAGAAGAGTTGTGAACATCATCCTGGACACCCCAGGCACCTGCTCACACTCACACTCGCTCCTGCACCCACAGCCACCTTCACCTGCATTTATGGGCAGTCACTGCTTCAGAAGTGATGAATTGTGTGGCAGCACCACTGTCCTGACCCAGAAAGCCACATCCAGGCTCAGCTGTGTCCCAGTCCTGCCCCAGTCCTCAGCAGTCTCAGGGTCCAGCTGGGTCATTCTGGTAAAAACTCCCAGTGCTCCCCCCCAGCTTGTTCTCCCCAAACGCTGGCCATGGAGTCTTGCCAGTCCCTTGGGTCCTCCACGGGCTGGGCTGGCTTGTGCTGGGTGATCCCTCCAGCTCCCAGCCGCAGGCAGAACAGGGCACCTGAGGCAGCCCAAACTTGGGAAGCAATTGGTGATTCCGAGGGACAAAAATAAACCTTACAGAAAGGGAGTTATTTGCTCCTAGAGTTAGTGTGAAGTCTGTCCCTTCCAGCTCAGGGCAGTATCAGATTTCCCTTCCTTTCTTTCTTCCTCTTTTCTCTACTACACTCTTTAATTCTTGTTTCTTATTTTCTCTTTTTTTATTTTCTTTTTTCTTTTTTCTTTTCTTTCTTTTTTTTTTTTTTTTAATTTTATTTTCCCCCCTCCCAAAACTTATCTATATAATAGTAAATGGCTCCCAGTCTTGGTGTGCAGCCCCCAGCTCCAATAACAGGGGATCCCCCAACCCAGAGCTAGGGACAAAGGTCCCTTTGGCTCACCTAACCCTTCTTTCCTCTGGACCCAGACAAGTAAACATTTTATTCTGCACCACTGCCGCACATCACATATCGCTGGCAGTGTCCTAGACCCCCAAACTATGGGGACAGCAAGATTCTGGGCTGGGGACAGAACACCCACAATCTCCTGGTCCCCTCTGTCTGTCCAGCAAAGCTCATCTTGTCCCTGCCTGGAAAGAGAGAGAAACTTTCATGGGATGTTGCAGGCAAGCAGCAGCCCCTGCCCGCACTTGAGAGTTTTGCAAATGTTCAACTTGTACTAATTTTATATGGCTGTATTCACAGTTGTTCTCTGCAAAAAATGGACCTGTGTTAGTTTATTAATAATCTAAACATTACGCATTAAAGACCTATGAGTGACACAAGATGACAAAAAGCTGTATTTTTCCAATATACACAAGCACACATTTAATAACCTTCTATTGCATCTCAGCTAGGCCTTCTCTCTGATGGTTCCCATGGCAACTGAGATAAAAAAGCAGCCATTTTCCATATCTCTATGAAAGTCTATTATATTGCAGGATTAGTTCATCTTCTGCTAAGGTCAAACACAAAGTCATACAACCTGAAATATTTAGAATCCATGTACATTCATTTTTTTATATGCCCTTTCATTTTCCACAAAAGACTGGGCTCCTCTGAGGTTTTATTCCCCAGAAAATGCTAAGCAAAGCAATAAAAAAATCATGATTAGCAGCTGATGAAAAGTTCAATTGTTTTCTTCTCTCTCTCTCTCTCTTTTTTTTTTTTCCCCTCTATTTTTTTTCCTCTTAAAAAAAAAAAAAAAGAAAAAAACCCCTCACTATTGTTGGGCAGATAGTGCCTTCCCAATTTATCTCTATCAGCAGCCGTGATTACAGCCGATACCTGCCGCCTAATTGGTCTGGGAGCGATTCGCGGGCGGACGGCGGCACCTTCTGGCAGCGGCGGGAGAGACGCGGCGGAGCCGGGGCAGCCGGGGGTGTCCGGGTCAGCATCCCCCGGCCATGGGTGTCCGGGTCAGCATCCCCCGGCCATGGGTGTCCGGGTCAGCATCCCCCGGTCATGGGTGTCCGGGTCAGCATCCCCCGGCCATGGGTGTCCAGGCTCGGCATCCCCCGGCCATGGGTGTCCGGGTCAGCATCCCCCGGTCATGGGTGTCCGGGTCAGCATCCCCCGGCCGGGGGTGTCCGGGTCAGCATCCCCCAGCCATGGGTGTCCGGGTCAGCATCCCCCGGCCGGGGGTGTCCAGGTCAGCATCCCCCGGCCATGGGTGTCCGGGTCAGCATCCCCCGGCCATGGGTGTCCGGGTCAGCATCCCCCAGCCATGGGTGTCCGGGTCAGCATCCCCCGGCCGTGGGTGTCCGGGTCAGCATCCCCCGGCCATGGGTGTCCGGGTCAGCATCCCCCGGCCATGGGTGTCCGGGTCAGCATCCCCCGGCCATGGGTGTCCGGGTCAGCATCCCCCGGCCGGGGGTGTCCGGGTCAGCATCCCCCGGCCGGGGGTGTCCGGGTCAGCATCCCCCGGCCATGGGTGTCCAGGTCAGCATCCCCCGGCCATGGGTGTCCGGGTCAGCATCCCCCGGCCGGGGGTGTCCGGGTCAGCATCCCCCGGCCATGGGTGTCCGGGTCAGCATCCCCCGGTCATGGGTGTCCAGGCTCGGCATCCCCCGGCCATGGGTGTCCGGGCTCGGCATCCCCCGGTCATGGGTGTCCGGGTCAGCATCCCCCGGTCATGGGTGTCCAGGCTCGGCATCCCCCGGCCATGGGTGTCCAGGTCAGCATCCCCCGGTCATGGGTGTCCGGGTCAGCATCCCCCAGCCATGGGTGTCCAGGTCAGCATCCCCCGGCCATGGGTGTCCGGGTCAGCATCCCCCGGCCATGGGTGTCCAGGCTCAGCATCCCCCGGCCATGGGTGTCCGGGCTCGGCATCCCCCGGCCGCGGACCGGAGCTTGGCAGAAGCCGTGCTCGCCTGCGGGTCCTTGTGCTCCTCACGGGGGTACCCCAGGGGCGCGCCCCGGGACGGCACCGCTCAAATCTGCGCCGGATCCTAACAATGAATGTAATCCCGCTGCGAGCGTGAACACTCAAGAGTCTGCATCTGATTCTTTCCACGGTGATGAAACATTTTTATTTAGTAGAGTAAGTAGGTTCCCAAAGCCTTTCACTTGCAAGTTTTAGCTATTGCACATTTGCAGGGGAAAAAAAAAATCCAAAAAAGTGTTACACGCACATCTGAGTTGTTCCCGTGAGCCTTGATCTCTTTGTGAGAAAGTGAAGTCATGAAGGAGTTGGCAACGTAATTCAACCAGGTCTTGGTGATACCCCGAAATACAATAAAATAAAAACTGGGCAGCCTTTAGACAGTCTGAATGGTGGCAAACATATCACCCATGCCATGAAGAACTACAGCTTGCTGTTTTTCCAAGGTCACTCCTGAAAACCTGGGAAATCAGGGGAGAGAATTTGTGCATGTGGCCATTCACACTTGTGGCTTTGTTCACAGATATATGCTGCAACATGACATTTATTCCAGTCCCCTTTAATGTGGAAAAATAGACACTGGAAATATGTGGAAATGGGGAGAAGCTTGAGGGTGGAAAAAAGGATGGAAGAAATTTTTTTCCCCCACCTCTCCATCCCCAGGAGGCCCCACAGGGGTGTCCCAGCAGCCCCAGTGATGCTGTTGGAACAGCTCAGAAGGGGCCAGGTGGGGGGTTTAGCAGGGATGGTGTATTCCAGTCTATCCCTGGAGATGATCTGCTGCAGAGAGGTGGAATGCGACTGGAAGATAAGAGCTGGTGTGGGCAAAGCCAAATCCCAACCTAACCCTCTGTTCCCCCACTGCCTCATCTTCCCCCAGCCTGGGTGAGGGCAAAGAGGAGTGCCCAAGGGTGCTTTTAATAAGCTATTTACAGGTGGGTGTTACACAGCAGTTGCCAGAGTCGGGCCCACCTCCTGAAAGCAGGGAGCAGCCCCTGATCTCAGCATCCCCTTGAGGGGGACGCCAAAGTGGCTCCCAAGCTGGGAACCCACTAACCTGGGGCACCAGTTAGCGGCACCCATAAAAGCCCACCCACACCTACACTTTCCCCTCCCTTAATTTGCTCTCTGCTTCCTTCTATTCCTTGTGGGGGAGAGCAGATAGCAGCATTTTTAGGGCTAATACAAACCTACATATTTTTAAACGTTAGATCCTGGGATTTGGATATTTGGTGGTGGTTTGGAGTTTTTTGAGGTGGATGTCTTTTTAGTCTCAAAGTTTGGACTAAAGAGAAGAAGGCTGGAAATGTGTCCTGAGCTGAATATTTGAAGGAGGAATTCAGTGCATCAGCAAACACAGGTGGGTTTCTTTCTTACGTCTTGTGGTTTCTTTTCTCCCCTACTTCATCCTTGCTCTCCTGGTCAGCAGCTGTCATGGTGATTGCATACCTGGGGTCTGTAGTCCTGAGAAAGCTTTTAGAAATCTGGGAGTTATTACGTCCTTCAGCTAAAAAAACTCCACGTTTCCTTGAGTATGGTGTTAGCACCCTCTTCTTGGGGTAGTGGTGTTGGTCTTTTCTCACAGCTCTGGCTCTCTTGTGATAGCTGCTGCTGTGACAGGTCGGGGCTGAGGTGCCCCAGTGCTGGTAGTGTGCATGTTATGGAGGGACTGTGACAGAGCTCACCGTGAGCACTCCTGTCCTCCAGCAAGTGGGGATGTTTGTGTGCTGGAGTCCACTGGGGCTGCTGGGAACTGGAACTGCGCTGAGGATCACGCTGAGTGCCGCTCAAATTCAGCAAAAATGGAGAAGACAAACAAGTCTCCTTTGGGTTGCAAATATTTCAATTATTTCCAGTGGCTAGTTAGTGCTGGGGGGAGCCTGGAGGATGTTGGCTGCTGGCTTTTTCCAGGAGCAGGGTAGCTGTTCATGCTGGGAGAAAGGGACCTGGGAGGCCTGGCAGTGCCACCAAGGGGGTGTTCTCTCCTCCCCTAGCTGGTGAGCCTAATGCCACGTGGTTCATTCAGGGCCATGGTGAAATTCCCCCGTTTGGCTCCTGGTTGTTCTTCTGTCTCTCAGTGACCTGTAGTGCATTGCTGTGAATTTCCAGAAAGAGGCTCTGATGGAGGATGTCAGGGTAGGAAGAAAGGATCTGACCTTGCTATTAAAAGGCAACAGAAATGGAAATGTTTCAGGCTCTTTCTAGTGGACATGTCTGGGAAAAAAAAAATCTCCTTGCTCTGTTCTGTCGGGCCCTCATGGGGAGCTTTTGGTAATTGTTCACTGGATGCTACACTGGAGATGATTAATTTGTCCTTGTCTCCACTGTATGCCTGAAAAGATCTTGTGGAGTCTGAGAGGAATTTAAGTCCTACTGCTCCCTCATGACTTTGTATGTTTCTGGTCTTACAGTGACACCAACAGCCCTGATGCTCTTGGATCAAAGATATTTGTCTTGAATGTGAAGGGTTCAGGCCCCGATCCTGCTTTGAGTCCTAAGCAATCCTGTTGAATCCAGTTCAGGAACCCCAGCAACATCCCTTTAAAGAGGGAATTTCTTGCAAATCTCTGATTCCTGCTCTGAGCAGGATCCCATGAAGGAAGGAAACCTTGCCGTTGTATGGCTGTTCCTTGTGATGTGTGAGAAGTCAAGTAATTACTGAGATTAGCAAGAACAAGCTTTACTTACAGTTTGAAATAAATTAATGTTTTAAGCTCCCTTGGCTTTTTGGCTGACACCAAATGTGGCATCAGTGTAACATCTGTATCCATTATCTGGGGAGTGGAAGACTAACCTTTCTTGATGTAAGGTGTGAACTTGATTTAAAAAGGCTTTCCTTCAGTTTTGTTCTGCAGTGCTGAGCGATCTTGCTGGGTGATCCTGTGGGAAGCAGGGGCTGCTCTGCCTGCCTGGAAAGGGAGGGGCAGAGGGAGGACAGTGTGATAGGCTGTGCCGGATATTTGGAGAACAACGAGAGCAGCGCATGTGAAATGTGACTGGGGGTCCACCTGTGTGCTAGAGGAACAGTGTGGGCATGGGGACAGTACAGTGACAACAGGCAGCCACTGGAGATGTACAGATAGTCCCTGCTGGCCACAGAGTGATCATCTCCCTGCTTCAGTCTCCTTTGAGCTTTGTCTGACAGCCTATCTCCAAAAACCCAAACAGTACCTCAGTAGCAAAGGCATAAATCATCCCAGGTGCCACCTACCTGTTCCCCAGTGTGTGCTGCATCATGCTCTGGCCTTGCCTTGGACAGTGCAGAGCCTGGAGTGAGCTGACAGCCAGCACTCACCAGAGTGTGGGTGGTGCAGGGGCCTGGTAGCAGCCATCAGAGCAAAGGATTTAAATGAGTAAGGCCAGGAGCACAAGCAGCTGCCCTTGACTTCAGCCACAGTGTTTCTGTTGTTCAGGCCAATGTTTTCCAGCACTGCCTGTGGACATGTCAGTGGTGCTGCTGACAGCTGTCCCACCAGCACCATAGCGGTAGGAAGCATCAATGAAGCAGCTTCCAGAAGCCATGGGCACAGAGCAGGGACAGCTGAAGGCTTTCTGAGCTCTGCCTTCAAATGCTCTTTAATGATGAGAGTGGCTCCTGTGAAACATCACAAGCTCTGCAGTGCTGAGCATGGGTGGGCACTGCCTGGCCTAGTGGCCTGTGCTGCTGTGGCATTGGCCAAAGTTGGGCAGTGAGGTCAGTGTGCCCCAAATGGAGAAGACTCTTGTGCCCAGTGCAGGAGCTCAGGGATGGGCTCTCCTGTGGGGTTTCTCCATCCTCAGGTGCATTTAATCTGTACTGGGGTGAAAGTATGAGCTTCACCACTGTTTTCACTCAACATGTTGGTCTTGGTCTTACTATCCTCAACAGTGACAAATCCCTGAGCAGAAGAGTACCAACGACTTTGTTTTCCACTTCTCAGAGAGGGGAGATGGCATTTAAGAGACCCCAGGAGCCTTTTGCCACCTCAGGAATAAATCAGCCTGGCATGTCTCTGCCTGTCCTTGCAAAGTGAACTCCATGTGTGTTGGAAGGAGGGTTTTTTGCTGGGCCAGAAAAAGTGGAACGCAACCTGAGAGCAGGGCAGGAGCCCAGCTCACCTGCCACACTCAGGCAAGTGGAACATGAAGGGGCAGAACTTCATCCCTCAAAGCCCCTGCACTTCTGAGCCACTTGATGTGTGTTGCTCCAGCCCTGCCCAGCCACCTCTCAGGTGGGTGGGTGGATGCAATGCCTGTAACTACAGGGTCTCCAGGAAGGTCCTCTCACCTTCTGGGAGGCAGAGCACATTGCCTTTGACTATTGTGGGCTCTTCAGACATTCTGGAGCATCTGGTTGGGCCACTGGTGGAGACAGGATATGGCAGCAGGGGATGTTGGAGCTGCTCCACCAGCTGGTTCCTCTGCTGTGGATGTGTAATGCACACCAGCACAGTATGTACTGTGCAGAGTGTGTGACTGTGGATGCAGTATTTATTTAGGTGTTGAAGGTGAAATTAATATCTGCCATTTCACTCTGGACTGAATTGTTACCTGCTTTCCCAGCTGAAAGATGACACTTCTTCTCTGCACCACGGGAATCTCCTCCCGGCTCAGGGGGAGATTTGCTGGATTTTGGTAGTAAAGCCCTTTTCTCTCCATGCCCCCCAAAGCCAACACTCACTCCCCTACCCCTCTCCTCACTCCCTTTTGCCTTCATTTCCAAAGGCTGGTGGGGCTGCCACTGCTCTGTCCCTCTGCCTTGTTTTTCCCAACTGTTTTGGAGCTCAGTGGGTGGCTTGGGCTAGAAATCTACCCAGTTCATGAAAGCCATAGAAACACTTCCTATGGGGCTGATCAAAGGATAAAAGCAGGGTGGTGTTTTTCCTATTATTTTTTTTCTGACCAAAACCCAAAATAGCCCTTTCCAGTGCAACAGGTACATCACCCAGTGGCTGCCTGTTGTCACCAAGTCACCTCAGTGCAGTAACTGCAAATCCTTCTGAAGGATGATGCTGGATGCTCTGGAGGAGGCAGCCAGGCTGCTGCTCCTCCCCAGGATGCACAGGTGAAGTGGGAGCAATGGAACTGGGATGGGTGGAGCCACTGGGAGCATCCTTCAAAGCAATGCTTTCCTTAACCTGTTGATCTCAACCCTTGCCTGCTGGGCTGTTCTCAAGGCTCCTAAGCAAAACCCATCCTTCAGCAGGTAATGTAGCTACACTTTTTTCAGAACTGGGGGATTTTTCCTTAAATCACTTTTTTTTTTTTTTTTTTTTTTTTTTTTACTAGACTAAGAGGGGAGGAAGGGAAACTCCCCAGCTCTTGTTTTGGTGGCTTGTCATGCTTGCCTTTAAATGACAGGCTTTGTTATTAATGTTTTCCAGCCACCTCTCATCCAGTGTTCAAACCTCCCTTTTAAAGCCCTGTCATGTAAAAAATTGACATGTGTTGACTTTGGCCCAGGAGAAGCCAGGCCCTGGCTGTAGGTAGGAACTGCATGTGTTTAGTCTGGCTTACATTGTATTTTCTTCTTTCATCAAATTAGTTCAGCTGTATTTTTTCCTGAAGGAAAGAGAAGAAAAACTCCTTGACAATCTGAGGCTGTGGGTTAGAATTGCAGTATTGCATTAAAACAACAAAAAATAGCTTATAAATGTGGGCTGTGTCAGGCTTGGTGGAGATGGGGCCGCTGGAGCAGGGGTGGGAAAAGCTGCTGCAAGTCAACACTATCTCTATGGAGGCACAGAGATCCTTCCTGCAACTCCACAGCCCTGTCTGCTTCTCTGATTTATTCCAGTTGAGCTTGTTGCATTCAGCCTTGCTAAACTTAGTGCTGTCCTAACTGCACCAGGTTTATTTCTCTACTTCTCCTTGCTCAGCCCAGTCGGCAGTTGCTGTGGGTACCACAGTTCCCCACCCTAAAACTCAGCCAGGGATGTGCTGCAAGCCCACGGAGTGACCACTGGGCTCGAAAGCCAAGGAAATCCTGCTCCTTGCCCATTAAATATCTGGGATTAGGGGCTATGTGGCACATTTCATTGGGATAGCAGTTAAGATCCAGACAACATCCATCACAGATGCTCCTGTCTCTGAATGTGGAGTGGAGGAGTACCCAGACACTGGGGAGAGCATATCCTGCCCCTGCTGTCCCAGGCTTTTGCCTAAACCTTAGAGTCTCACTGTAAGAGGCATCTGGTTCCCTCTTCCTGTACTTCCCCAGGTGTTTTGGAGTTAAATGCACCCAAAATTTCCATGAGGTTCATTTAACACATTGGATGTCTCCCCAGCCACAAATCATGAGGACCAGGGAAGTATCAGATCCTGTTTTGGTGCCAAATGAAAAGAAATAGCTGTAGCCTCAAGGAGTTACTAACAAGCTCGTGGCACCATCGTGCCCACACTGAATCCTCCCCTGCTCTGCCTGGGGCAGGTGAAATGTCACCTGGGGCTGGAAACAGTGTGTGGGGGCCTCAGGAGGGGCTCCAAGAGGTTCCTTGGGGGCAAGGGGGAACATCTCTCCCACCCCTCAGGGGCATGGCCTTAGCAGTAACAAACACCTGAGCAGAAGAGCACCTGTAATGACTTTGTTTTCCATTCCACAAAGAGAGGAGATGGCATTTAAAGGAGCCCAGGAGCTGGCTTGCTTCTGCAAGGAATCACTGCCCTATCATACTCAAACAGCACAAGTGAGGTGGAAAATAAACAGAGAAGGATCCTCCTTTGCCCCAGGGCATGTTGCAGACAACCCATCTTTGCCTCCTGCAAGGGCTTGCCAGGCGGGTGCTAGTTTAGCATCTCCCCTCTTAGCAATTCCCACACATACCCTCTTTTCCTGCGTCTTGTGATGGGTGTTTCTGTGGGCCCCATGGGATGCCCATGGAACAGACCTTTATTCTCAGTGTCCACTAAAACTGTGCCAGACCCACCATCCTGGCTGTCACAGACACCCCAGCCTGGATGATCTCCCCATTTTTTGTCTGTATGGGCAAGCAAGAAGAGGTTCCATCTGTGATGCTGGCTACCCCAGAGATGCCACTGCAGACTGGGGAAGCTGAAGGGTTCCTGCCTCCCTGATGGACTCGGAAAGAAACAGTTGCACCCGGGAAAGTGTGAAGGGATTTGGCAGCAAGACTTTTTCTCCCCACAGCCACAATCCCTTTCCAAAGGGCCTGCCTGGGCAGTTCGTCCATACACACGAGGACTTGACTCCTCATGGGGAGGCTGAAATATTTTCTAACAGTTACTTTTGTAACATTAGCGAAATCAAAGCAAAACGTGTCAAAATTCCCATTAAGACAGGTTTAACTTCCCTTATTCCAAGACAAAGTGCCTTTGCCTGGAGGCAGGTTTCAGGTTTGCTGCACGGCCATGGGAGACTATTGGATTACAGGCAGCACTGAGCCAGAGGTTGCTTTCTTCAGAGTAAAGGCTTTTCCTAATCAGGATCAGTTTAATTCTGTTATCTGAATTATTACCTTGGCTCTGTGTCTGAACTGTGCAGGAATAAGATGAGGGAAATGAGACTCTTGCTGGAGGAGGAGAGGGGAGAGGCTCTGAGCCCCAAAGGGCAGTGTCTCTCCCTGTCTGGGACCTGCTTTCTGCACTACAAAAGCTCTGTGTTCATGTTGTAGACAATGATGGATGGTGGAGTCTGTGGAGGCCCTCCAAGGGCTTTGCAGCTTCAGGTTAAGGCTCATTGTCTGGCTCTGACATAGGTGAGTGTCAACCTGATTTGCTTGTGGGGAAACTGAGGCACAGGGAAGCAATCAGGAATGTGGAGCTAAACTGCCCTCACCTGTAGAGATGTAAGATGAATTTCTCATTAAGTGGAGGATACAGCAAAATCCCTTCTTTCCTCCTGGGAAAAAGCAGCATTTCTGCATCCTGGCTCATGTGTCAAGGGAGAATGTTTGGGCCTTACCACATCCTTGCTTTGAAAAGGATACCTTTTTCCTCTTCCTTTTATTTCTTTCTTTCCTCTTTTCCTCCCAGGAGTGAAGGTGTGTATGGAAATTTGAAGGAAGTGGTTTCCATGTTATTCCTCCAATGTCCTCAGTCTCTGTGTCACCTCTGTGTGAAGGGTCTGTCTGTGGTCCCCACTCCCCGCTGGATCTTGATGCTTGTGCTTGATACATATACACAATTATACTGCTTTGAGCCCAGGCCACCCCAGGGAGCATTTTGGCTGTCAAACCTGCTCACAGGGCACCACACAGCAGCAGCAGAAACAAATAACATACTGGGTACTGCTCGTGGCATCATAAGGAGACTGGGACGGGGAATGTTGGCGTGGTGGTGCTGGGAAGGGCTGGTCCTGAATGAAGAATCTGGGCAACGCATCCTGAGCAGCCAGGGAGTGGGGTTTGTGCTGTCTGTGCCTCTGAACCAAATGAAACCAGGCTGGACTGAGGCATCAGAGAGAAGCTGGAGCTTGCCCATGAGGCAGCAGCCAGCACTGCTGCCTGAGTGGTTCCAGGTGGTTCTTCAAGAGAAGGGTAAAGTTCCTACAGTGAGAATGATCCCAGTTTTATTTCACCCATGCAATTCAGGGGAGAGGGGAGCCTCACTGCAGCCCATGAGCTGGACACCTGCTTGTCCAAAGGTGGCACCGAGACACTGAAGATGAGAGAACCCATGCACAGGTGGTGTGGTCAGGACTGGCAGGGTTGGCAAGGCACCATTGGGATAACTGAGACTTACAGAAGCCTGCCAAGATTCCTGTGCATCTAATTTAAGAGGTAATTTGTGAGATCTTCCCCATCCTATAGCAGTGAGACTCCTCTGCTTAATAAACTCTTCTCTTCGATTATAGTCAGGCCAAGGTCTGAGCCCAGGCAGGACTGAGGGTGCATGTTGGCAGAGCTGTGGAAAATGTATGACATGTAAAAGAGTTTGGGATCCCTTGGCAGATCTACCACTGAGTTGTGTCTTACTGGGTTTTTAGAAGGTTTTCTTAGCACCTATCAAGAACAAGAGACATGAAGAATCTCCAACCCATTAAATTTGGGGACAAAAGAGCTGCTTGCTCCCTTGGGAGTGGGAGAAGGGAGATGAATCACAAGGCAGAGAAGTGATGTGAACAGCACCATTTCTCTTCACTGATGGGAAACATATGACTGAACCCATATTGGTCAGCCTTTAGTGATCCCACACAGGGCAGAGCTCAGCTCCAAGGTGATGGAGGCATTGCCATAAAGTTTTCAGCTTTGTTTTTTGCTGGCATAGTCAGTCTTTTGCAAGAGATGCTCTTTGCTCAGCTTTTGACATTATCTCATCCCCACTGTTAAGTGCAGGCTGAAAACATCCCCAGCACTTTAATTTTCAGCCACTTAAACTCTGAGCATCTTTGAAGTCTTGGTTCCATGGTCCCTCTGCACCCACATCTGCTTGCTGATGAGAAGCTGTCACACAGGGAATTCAGCACCTGTCTTTGATGACCTGTCCCTGTAAGGTGCTCCTGTCCCCCATGGCCCGATTTGGTCTATCAAGTCTTACAGGTTCCCTGGGTCAGAGATCATCTCTTTCCTCCTAAATCAGAAGCTGATCGTTTCATGTCTGAGTCCAGAAATACAGTGATTCCTGGAATTCTCTTTGCTTGGCCTCCTTAACCTGATGGAATCAACAGGCTGTCTCTTCTCCTAGGTCCAAAGGTTTTCCAAATAAGGTAATTTTGTGGGTATACTGCTGTGGGGTGCGTAGGCTTGCATTTGTGATTGTGTTGTGGATTTTAGTATTGTTGAGGAGTTGGAAGTGTGATGCTGATGTACAGGTTGATGTTGAGAGTCAGTGTTACTTTGGGTCACTCCTGGGGGCTTCTGCCATAGAGCTGCTGATATCCAAGATAAGTGGTACCAGCTAGGCTAGTGTCACTTTGAACATCTTCTCCAACATCCTCTAGTCCAGTCATGTATCCTGAAGTCCTTTCTCCTCTTCTGGGAAGAGGCCAAGGAGATGGGAGATGGCACAAGCTCAAGTTGTGTGAGCTTTCACTCTCTGGCATGAGCTGCTGAACGTGGATGACAAGGATGGCATTTCCCAGGGCCATCAGCTGGGACAGGCCACAGCCACTCTCAGCAGCTGTCCAACACCTCCCCCATACTTCAGCAGTGTTTCTTCCCCAGGGAGGGCTGGTACCACCTCAAGCCCTGCCTTGCAGCTACTCCTGGTGAGCACAGACTTTGTCTGCAGTTCCTGTCTGGGCGTTTCATGGTGCACTGCCACCCACCCATGGGAAAGGGACCTTCTCCCAGCTGGGAGTGGGCAGAGCTCTGAGCAAGACTGCTGGGCTGTCATGCCTCCAAAGCTGGCTGGCGTCAGCCCCTCTCACCCCAGGGTGCCTCACCAAAATAGCTGCTATGGAAAGAGGTTTATTGACTTTTTCTTTTCCTTTTATTTTTCTTTTTTCTTCCTGTGCTTAAACTTCCCTAGACCTCCTCAGAAGACCTTGAGGCATATCATCCTACAGATGTGGCATAGAAGCCTTGGTTACAAAATATATCTGGCATGGCAGTTGGCAGTGTTGTGCAATCTCCATCAACTTACGGAAACCACTGTGAGATACTATTAAAGAGGGACTCCAGCCCCATCCATCACTCCGGCTGCAGTCACGTGTCCCACTGTCAGGCATAAGGGCACAGGCAGCACAGGGACCGTAAGCACCAGGAGAGTTTTCCCTCACAGTGGGTGCTCTTGTGCAGAGGTGATGGGATATGAGCTCTCTTCTGGTACCCTTTGCTTTTCAGACCTTCTCCGTTGTGTTGTCACCAATATCCCACCGTTAGATATTCTCCTTCAGTGTCTGTCACTGCTTCTGGTTTCACACCAGTGGTCGAAATCTGGGTGGTTGTGAATGGCCATGGAGAGCTCAACAGTGAAACATGGCAGAGATGATGGTTATAGTAGGCCCCATAGGCCAGATGTGGGATGGCAACAGGAAAGCTCCTGTTCAAATCCCAAGTTTCCTTTTTCTTAACCGAGCAGAGGCCTTCCCACTGGTTCCATGGCCCAGCCGTCTGCTGCAGCAGTCAGTACAGTGTGCTGGGGAGGCAATAGGGCATCTTCCTCCCAGTGATCCATCCTGTTTCTCTGTTCTCTGGGACTCATTCTAAATTCCCTCTCAAATAAGTGGGGCCTTGGCTGAGAGGGACACTTGTGCAACAGCCTGGCTCTCCTGGATTGCAGGAACATGAGCATGGACTGGCAAAATTCAGCTATGGGCAGACTCAGGCAATGGGCTGCAGCGCACAGTTCTCACTTTACCCATCCCTTTCCTTGGGACACCTTCCTCACCAATGCCAAGGGCTGTGGCAGGCATGGCAGAGCAGTGGGAAGGGACATGGTGCTGGTGTGAGTGGCCATTCCTTACCCTTTGCTGCTGAACCCTGCTCAGCATGGCCAGCTCTTAATCACCGTGGTTTATTGCTGGCACCTCCTGGCCCAGCTCACTCTCTCCTCCTGAGCTGCCTCTTGCCCTTCTCTCTCTCTCTGCAGGCATATTAAATCACCAAGGTCTGCCTGGGAGAAACTGCTGTTGCTCCATTACCCTGTTGTCAGCATCCACTGCACTTCTGAGAATCAGGTTCCACATCAGAAAATAATAAAGGCAATATTGTGAGCAGAGGGGAGAGGAGATTAAAAAACCTGGTTTAAGAGCCTTCTGGTCCCCATGCCATTTATTGCACTTTGTGACTTTGTGTTATTTTTGTTGTCACTGAAGATGGACTTTTAATTTTCGTCTGATAATCAAGTGATTGGTTTGTAATTTCCCTATGGCTCCAAGGATTAAAATAGACTGGTTTTAAAAATACCTGTTGCTCCCCAAGATCAAGTATTGATACTTTCTTTGCTAATTGGAGTTCTAATCAAATACTTTATTTAGCCGAAACGCAGATGTGGTACACACTGAGTCCAGCCCCAGGGCTGAGTCAGACTCACAATGGCAGTGACAGAGCTGCTTGCAGAGGACTTTGTGTCGCAGTGTTAGGCTAGTTCTATTCTCCTTGGGATCTTGCTGCCACTATCATGTTTACCCAGGACTTCTTTCCTCTTTTTTTCCCTCTCCTTCTCTTCCTCCTGTGCCCTCCCTTGCCTTTTCTTTTTCTTTCTTTCTTTCTGTATTTATTTATTTATTTATTCTCCTTTCTTTCTTTCTTCTTTTTTTTTTTTTTTTTTTTTTTTTTTTTTTTTTTTTTTTTTTTTCTGACATGATTTACTTACCAGAGAGTTGTGGTCAATTTTCACCCTTAATGTCTTTGACTAATGAGCCTCTTGAATTTCACAGAATGGTTTTCATGCTCTGACATTTGTGCTGTGGGTTGGCAGCACTATAAAGTGAGGGTATTTAAGTCCTGCAGCCAAAACTGCCATCTCCTTCACCTTCATGCCAAATGCTTTATCTGTGATAGGATTTCTGTGGTGGTTTTTTAATTAATGGATAACTGCATATATAAATCCCATGAGCTGCAAAGAAATGCTGGGTGATGGTTATTGAGGCTGTGGGTGTGTATGGGCATGTGCAGCCCTGGCCCAGGAAATCGTGTGATGCCCAGCACAGACCTGTGGCTGTTGCTGGGTGCTGCCTGCCTTGATGGCAGTGCCCATCTCTGCACTGGTGGGTTTGTGTCAGACTTACCCAGCCAAGAGGGTCAAAGCTCCCTGGGGTGGTGTAACTCATTTTATTGCAGTGCAAGTCTGTGGCAAGCCTGGAGAGTCTCACTGATGTGAATCTGGGATCCATCACATATGCAGCTCTGTCTGCTGCTCCAGGGCAGGCATCGCTCCTCTGGCATGGCCACATGAGAGGGGGATCAGTCTAGGAGATGTTGGCTGGAAGCCACTCCTGGAGGACTCCAGCCTGAGAGTGCAAGGCTGTTGCTGATCCCAGACCAGCTCAGCTCTGGCTTTGCTCAGTCAAGGCCTGCAAACCTCCAAGGATGTCTCTCCCCTCTGGGGAGCCAGCCCACAGCCACACTCTTGCCCTGGCAGCTGCAGGTAGAGACTAGAGCCATATTTTCCACAGCACTTGGGCATGGGGTGATGGCAAACACTATTGATGTGAGGGCCTGGTGGAGGAAGATTGGCCCTGACAGATGCAGTTGCTGGACCCTACATAGCAGAGCTGCTACTGGCACTGCTGGGGTGCCCTGTCCATGTCTCTGTGTTGGATTTACTTATTGCCTGAGATGTGAGTGCAAGTGGAGCTGTGCTGTGCACACTCCCAAAGTGAGCAGGAGGTGAAAACCCTCTACAGGATCTACTGCTTCATTTTATTCTGCCATCCCCTTTTTCTTCACCCTGCTCCCTGGGCATTAGTGTGGGCAGAGTTCTGTCACCTTCCCAAGAGCAAAGATGTTACCTGGCTTTACTGGAGATTAACCCAGGTCCAGCCCCTGCTCCGCTCTCACTGTGACCCAAGTGCCACCACGGTGCTTGGCTGGTGGGAGGAGAGCAGAGCCCTGTCTCACCTCTGGTCTATACCTTTCCCTTCCCCCAACCCTAGAAAGCTACATTTGGGACCACCCAAACAACAAGTCATGCTGGCACCAGAGACTAAAATTTAAAAAAATTATTTTAAAAATCCACATGTTTCTAAAGAAAACTCTAGAGTCAGCTTTCCCAGCTGGAGGGTAGGAGTTGGTTGCTTTGTAATCACTCCCAGCTTACTGTTAAAAACATCTTGGTCAGATTTTTATCAGTGCCTGAACAGGAACAAGCTTGGACGACTGTCTCTGGGGAGATTAGGTGGTTACCTAGTGCAGAGTGAGATGCTCGTGCCCAGCCACCTGAGGTACATTTCAGATGACAGATTTGATGTGTGCCTGATGACTGGCACCCCTGGTGTTCCATGGCAGAGCCAGGGGCCTGCTGTCTGGCCTGGGGAAGGCCTCCAGCTGTCAGGTGATGCCCACAGTGGGGGTGTAAGCATGGAGTTAACTCCTGCTCATGGTGGGAAGGAAGGGCTGGGGATACCCAGAGGGCAGGTGGGATTAGTTTATCCATTCTCAGAATGCTGTGGAAAGAGAAAAGGGCAAGAAGGCTCAGGGCTGTTCAGTGGGAAGAAAAGTGATACTGGGGGTGAGGTCTGAGCTGTGTGGAGAGAACCCTGCAAAAATCTGATAGGGAGATATCTGTGCTGCAGAAACAAAGTCAAGGTGAGACCAAATGGTGTGAGGAGGGCTGGGCTGGAAGTGGTGAGATTTGATCTGTAGTGTTGCTAAGCAGCTTTGGGGCTAAGGTGGGTCCCAAGAAGGTCACAGCATCCTCCAGTAACAGTGACCAGGGCTGGCAGAAGAATCTGCAAAAGAGGTGATGGATTTGAAGAGCAAGAAACTGCTGGTGCAGGCTGGGATAGATGTACAATGGGCAGGGAGGAGATGAAGCCAGTTCCTTGGAGGGGAGCCTGGGTGTGAGTCTTTAGTGATGGGAAGGAGTGAGGGCTGGAAGGCAAAGAATGAAGAGCCCTGCTCCTATCAGGCAGCACATCTCTGTAAGCCCAAACGCTGCAGGGATGAACCCTCTGCCTGGCTAATGCAGCTGCAGACTGGGAGATCCTGCTGGAGGCTGGCCACGGAGAGTGAGTCCCCCGTGAGCCCCGGCACCAGGCGGGACTGAGTGACTGAAACTCCGCATGGCCCCAGCGCCAGCGTCATCTCCCACAGCCAGGGTTTGTGCCATCCCTCCCCTCTGCTTTCACCGCCCCATTCTCCTTCATCTCCCTAGGGAAAGAAGAACACAAGCACTTTTCTCCAGCAGCAGCACAAAGCAGAGGGGCAGGCTCACAGCAGCCCACGGCCACCCGGCCGGTGACCGCGCTGGGAACACCGAGCGGCACTCAGCGTTTCCAGTAAGGCTGTGGCCGCGGAGGGGGCAGGGACAGGGCAGGAAACATTCAGCAGGAAGCCGGCTGCCGCTGCCCAGCATTCCTTCGCACTGGAAACCCGAGTCACGCTTCCTGCAGCCTGCTGGGACAGCCTCCACCCCGAGCAGCGCCTGCCGCCGGGCGGGATGCCATAGGAGACGGCAGATGCATGTTTCACATGGTTTCGTTGTGGAAAGGAGCAGTGCCCTGTTGCTCCTGTCCTACCTCAAACCTTGTCACAGCCTGTCTCCTCCATGTCGTGCCTCCACACTGCCCACACAGATGTCATTTCCATGTGGACCTCTGCTCTGCACCTCCTGAGCTTCGGCCCTGGAGGAATCCAAGTGTTTTAGAACAGTTGGCAACAGACCTGTTCCTAAGGGACGCTGTTGTTTCCTTTCTTCCACTCACATGTGGCCTGCAGCAAGGCCATGCCCGAGAGTGGGGCTTGTTAAAATGTTCTTTCTAGCTTTCCCCGTATTTTTCTGTCTGTCCTGCTGCCTGCAATCCAGGAGGGAGGATGAGAGTTTGGGCTTTTCTCCCAAAACATCTTCCTCACTTGTGCTTTGGGTTATTTCCTGTGTTAAGTGCATGTGTTTTAGCCAAAATTACCTCAACTGATTAATAATTATTGTGATTCCTTTTGCTTTCCTACTAGACCCATGATTCCTCCTTGCCAGTGTTCCAAGGTTCTTGATTCTACTAATCCATCCACCAGTTAAACAAGTTTGAGCTCTGTGCTGGGACAACAGCACACCTCCAAGAAGGCTACTAGCTTTGTTCTTCTCTGCTAGCCCACTTAAGTGAGTTCATTCCTCAACAAGAAATTAATATCTGAGTTTACTCTTGCTCCAGAAAGTCCATGCAGTGGCCATGTGCTGGTTCATTTCTCCTGGCATCATGCAAAGCCACTGCTGCACCTGCTTGCAGTGTTGCTTCTCTGTTGCCCTGTCCTTTCTTTCAGCAGGTCTTTCAGACAGGAGAGCTCTGTCTTGGTGTTGATCTCCATTCTGGATGGAGCTGAGCGCTGTCTGTGGAAATGAGAGCCATGGGATGGCTGCAGGAGCCTCTGCTTCAGAGCTGGAGTAAAAAAGTCAGCAAAGTGGGAAAGCAGATGGGCATGGGTGATAAGGAAAGTCTTACTGGGCAACTTCTTGGATAGAGGGTTGTGGTGTACCTATCTGAAGCTGACACATGCCCACATGGCTTAAGGGTGCAAACTGGAGTTAGTGAAACCCCACAGTTCCCAGCAGGGGAAAATGCAGTATTCCCAGCCACCACAGTTGAGGCCAGCCCCATGATTCTTGAGGTCCAGAAAGTCTGTTTTTCTGTTTTCTCTCATTACAATACAACTCTAGCTAGCCTGGAGTATAAGACAAGACTCTTCACTGCAGTTTTGCCAGCATAGCTCTGCCTTGGAGAGGGTCAGTGCTTTAGCCTGCAAACCCCTGGAGTGTTTTCCTTGGCAGTCCTTGTTCTGGCAGCATAAGCCCGGTCCACCAGCGATCTCTGTTACCTTGGCTGCCTTTCACAGCCCACCTGGAAGCGGACTGATCCCTGTTTGGAAGCCAAGCTCTACCCGTGACCTTCATCAAGCCCTCCGAGTGTGACCCAGCCTACGGATTTGGATGCTCTGAAGCAAACTCACAGCAACCCACAATGAATGTGGTCCCCCTGTCCCCTGTCACCTCATCCAGCAGCAAGCCCCACTGGATAAGAAAACACCCCAAACCACCCCCCATCCCCCCCTTGGCCAAGTTCCCCTGCAGCCCTCTGCCAACCTGCCGCTGTAGGAAGCGGGAGCGCGGCTGGTGGCTGCGGTTTCCCACGCGGCCGCTTTCCCAGCCGAGATTGCAGGGCTGGAGTAATGAGTTACCCAGAGGAGACAGCACCGTGAGGCCAGCGGGGCTTCCAGGGGAGGAAATCCCAGCGCTTCGTGAGCTCCACATAATCACAGGCAGCAAGGAGCAGGAAGCACTTGTTAGGAAGGAGCAAGGAAACAGAGCCGCTGCCTCGACCCAAGCGCACCTTTTAGGACCGGAAAGTGGGAGTAGGAAGGCATAAAAGTGCTTTGAGCTTTCGCAGAGGATTGCAAAGGGCAAAGGGTGAGGGGAGAGGGAACAAACACCGGCAGGGCTCTCGAGGAGAGGGCAGCCAGCGTGTGTGTGTGCTGTGAAGGTGACTTCATGGTGGAGCTGCTAATTAAATAAGAAAGGCCCGTCTCCATGCTTGTTAGGTTAACTCAGCAGGGATATTGCAAAAGCAAATTCCTCCCAGCAAGTGTAATTAGGGGGCCGGAATTCCTCTGGTTCCTTGTCCTCCCTGCGAATCCTGCTAAAGCCATCAGGTGAGGACACCGGGTTAGGGGGGAACATGCAAGTCCTGTACAATAACAACTCCCTCCCAACATGGCAAAGATTTCAAATCAAGGCTTGACTTTTTACCCTCTCGTTATTCCAGGGTGGAAAACACACATTGAACCAAACCGGCTCCCTCTTTGGACTGGGTTGTAGGGCTGCTTCCCCCAGGACAGCACGCTCGTGTTGAAGATGGAAAGAGGACTGTGAGGGGTCTGGACAGGGCTGCAGCTGCTCCCAGCCCACAGGATTTGGGAGGTGTCCACTCACAGCACGGTTGTCCTGGATGGTGCTGCTGACCTGCTTCATCATCCTTGCCAAGGAGGGCACAGCTCCAACCCAGCACAGCAGAATATTTCAGGGATTGCCTGGCACACCATGGCATGTGTTGCTGTGCTTGTGCCAGTGAAGGATGATGCTCCTGGGGGACAACAGGTGAAGATGTGTCCTGCCTGGTACTAGGGGACACCAAGTATGTCTGGGAACACAGAGCCAAAGGGAGTTATGTGGCATGGATGGAAGGGGAGAGCTGACTGGAGGGGATGGAGGGTGAGGGGTTGGGAGAGGAAATGTGGGGGGAGGAGAAAGGGTGAGCCTGGGACCTTAAAGAGCAATTAGTCAAAGCTGAATTGTTTTTCTAAACTCTTAATGAAAACAAAGAGTAGGGCATGGCCCAGATGGTGCCAGGGGATCAAATAAATGTCGCACTCAGGAAGCAGCTGCTACTGGGAATGTTTCCTGCCAGCCCTGCCGCTGCTCAGAGCCACTTTTATTATTTGTTATTTTTCAGGACTGCAGCTGAGGTTTCCTTCCAGCTCTGTGGAAATATGCTTAAGGCTGGTCCATGCAAAGTGCCTGCTAGGGCTGGTCCCTGGCCCTCAGCAGCCCTGGGCATGCTGCCTACCTGCCTGGGATCTGCTGCCATCCTTCTCCATGACAAAGCCTCTGATGGAGGAATTTTATCCTCCATCTCCCACTCAGCCTGGTCCAACACCATCCGTGTCTTATATCTTGTGTGCCTTTATCTTGTGTAGGGTTTTAGGGTTTTTGCCCTGTTTCCCTGCTGAACCCAAGCCTCTGCCAGTGTGAGTTTGACATCTCACTGTTCCCTGTGGTTGGTGGGAATGGCCAGAATAAAGAAATTTGACCAAAATTAACATTTTGGGTATTGTTTTTATCTGCCTGCTGGGTTTTGGAGAGAGAGGGGGGTGGTTTCCCCCACTCTAATTCCAAGTGCTAAAATTATCCTTGTTTTTAGGTAAAAAATATGGATCACAACCAAACCAATGTTCTCCTGACTCTAGCAACTGAGATTTAATACAAACACCAAACACAGCCAAATGAGCTCCTAGCCATGCGCTGGCAGCCATGTGAGCTGGCAAAAGGTGTCTGAGAGAAGACTTGTGACACAAGCAAATTGTGGAGGCTGGAGTCCATTTGATGGAGGGGAGGGTTGCTGACTGGAGGGGCACAGTGTCCTGTCTCCAATGACGGCTGGTCTCATCCAGCCCACCAGCAGACCCCCTACTCCCTTTTTTTGAAGCACAAAAGCCATGACTATCTTACATGTACTTTTTTGTGCAGACTAGTTGTATAAGCTCAATGTGCCTGTCCCACTGGGTTTTTTTTGGCTTTTTAAGGCCCCTGAGAATGTGTGTGCAAAGACTTGAATTGGTAGAGAAAAGGGCTTGTTAGTGCTACCACAGAGGGGAAGAGAAGAACATGCACTCAACCCTTAATTAGTCAGCAGAGATTCTACATGGAGCTGCACCTTTGTGGCACCAAATAGTTGGACATTGCTTTGTAGGCAGCTGCTCCCAGACCAATACACTTGTAAGACATAAGGAACATGGTGGTTTGATATATCAATGTCAATATAAAATATAAGTATTTTATTGAGAGATCAGATGTAGGGACCACTCAGGTCCCTCCTGAGGAACTGTGTTCTGAGCTCCTGTCCTTTGCTTATACATGGTAAAAATATGTCAAACATGCCATGTCATGGTACAGCCTGATCTTTGAGAATCTCATTTTCCACCCAAGCCCTTCTCTGTGTGCCCAAGAGGATGAACATGGACACTTAGCTGAGGCTTGTGGCTGGCCTTCATCCAGATTGGGGTCAGATACCTTCAGGCTGGCTTTGCTGCTCACGGGTGGGAATTGCCCCAGGTATATGTGTTGTGTGAGTTCCCAAAGACAGGGAAGGAGCTGGGTGAAAGGAAGCACCTGTGGAGCAGTCAGCACTGACTGAGATGGTTAGAAAACCCTACATGTGCCTGGGGCTCAGCAGTGCAGTGCCAACATTGTGGCCCAGCATGCTGGAAGAGCAGGAGTGTTTCCCTGCTGAACCAGGTTCCGGGAGTTTTGCTCCAGCCAGACCGTTGGCTGTGGCCATTGTGGCAACTTGGAAATGCCCACTGGGGGTTGGGGGCTGTTTCCCGACTGTGATGGCCAAGGCTTTGCCAACTCATGCTGGAGACACCACTTCCCTGCCCGTCATAGCATGTCCTGGGATTTGTGGTTACATCCTCAGAGCTGTTTGATCCGCTCAAATCACAGCTGATCAAAGGGGCAGTTTACGAGAACAAAACACTGGGTGACTTCCTCCAGTGGTGCCAGAGGCAGCCCTTTGGAGGCAAGATACAAGAAAATAAGAAAATTTTTAACTACTGAGCGTCTTGGCTCTTCAGAATAGCAGCTTCTATGGGACAGCCCTGCTGCATAGCCCAGGCAAGACTCCAGTGAAGGAGGTTTCAAAAAAGATATAAATGAGATATGTATATTCTGATAGATTTCCCCTGATTTCTCTTCTACACACACACACTTTATAAACTGTGAATTCCTATATTTCCAGGCTTGTGAGCCAGCTTGGCTGCTGTAGTAACTCAGAAGTGAAAGCCCTCAATTGCCCATCTACTGAATAAGTGCAGAGCAGAAGTCCAATGGGCCCATCAGATTTGGGGTTTGCACATCAGCTGGGAAAGGAAAATGGCAGAAAAGTGGTAGCCAGCCATTATAACCCCATTCCCTCTATTTCAATGAATGCTTTGCTTTCTAACATAGAAAATGCCCTCAGGCACATGGTGGGATTCTCAGGGCTGTCCTGCGCAGAGCCTTGGGCTTGAAGATTCTTGTGGGTGACTTCCAGCTTGGGATACTGTCTGACTTTATGATTTTATTATTTCAGCTTGGCCAGCAGAAGAAAGAGATAGGTAGTCATGGCTGTCCTGCAGCAATAGGCATGCAGTGGTGACCTCACATTGCCATCCTGCCTGAGACATTGAGACTGTCACCAGGTGGAAAGAAGCTTGACCCAGGTAGGTGCTGTCTGGCTGGATCTTGGCTGTAGACTCCCCTGTGGTCCCTGTCCTGGGTGACCCTCCAAAGATTCCTAATTCTCTTTTTGAGCTGTCTAGTGAATTGGGAGGTTTGCTGATAACAGAGATTGTGTTGATCATCATTTCTGGAAGCTAGAGCATCCTTGATGGTCAGGAGTAAATGAGATAAATGGGCTTTTTAGTCGAATTGTGTAGGAATGACTACCATTCCAAAGGCAGCTGAGGTAGAGCTTAGGGACCTTTTCTGTGCTGGTCTGTGTGTTACCAGAACATCAAAGGCTCAAAACTTAATTTCTTGTTGCATGGGATTGGGAGGAGATGGGCAGAGAGTGGAAAGTCACTCAGTGATGGGAAGCATTAAAGAGGGCTGGGCAGAGGGGTGCTCCCCACCCACCCTCCGTGCTCTGGAAAAAGCCTGCTCCCCAGGTAGAGGAGGAAACTGGCAGTGATGATCCATTCTGGATGTTGCTGTGCAATCAGGGAGGCTATTTATAGGTCACTAATTGATTGGGGCAGCCACAGCAGGAGGAAATTACTTTCAGGAGAGACAGAAAACCACACTGCCCAGCCAGTTTTGGAGAGGTCTCAGGAAGAGCAGAAAGTCCTGAAACAATCAAAACACTTTGAAAGAGGCATTTCTCTGCCATGGTGCCTGACTTGGGATATGGTCTGGAGAGAAGTTGCTGACCTGCCTATGCAGTTTTTGGGGATCCTGGGGTATGCTGGTGGCTGTACCCAGTGCTGGGGCATGAGATGGAGTCAAGAGACTTATAATCTCTTCTGAGCTCCATTTAAGAGACTTCATCCCCAGGAGGGGCTCTCAGGATTAATTCGTTAAAAGCTGATAAGTAGAATGGACACCAGCTCAGAGAATGCCTTAAATGCCAGTTGATGTCCTCCCAGGAAGGATGCTTTTTTTTGCTTGACTCCTTGAGACACGTGGATTCCCTCCCGTCAGAGGCTGACCTCACAGTTGGCCATTGGGCTACTTAAGCCAGAGTATCTCAAATGTAGCTTTTTCTTATAGCCTGGAAAATGCCAAGTTGATCTCAAGAATAAACCTGGGCATTGTCCTGTGCTGTGATGAGGGAAGAGCATATTTCCTGGAGGTCCTGAAGTGAGATTCCAGCCTGCAGGGATGAGTAGTGGGGAGCTAGTCCTGCATGCTGGGGCTGCCTGAGGTGAGTGTGCTGAGCTGGTGAGAGCTGCAGGAATGCACTGTCTCCGAGTCTGCTCGTTTGGAAATGGTGCTCTTTTCAACGGTTCTGTTATCAGATGGAGCATTTCCTTCATCAGTGTTAATATCCATGTAGTGAAACAATGAAAGGGCTTCCTATCAGTTCCAAATAGGACGTGAAAAGCTCTCAGCGTTAAGAGTAGAGGATGCTGGAATAGGGCAATGGGAAACGCCTGAATCACTGAAATGCCTCTTTGATTCCATGAGGCTGATACGTTCAAAAGGGAAGGAAAAAAAAAAAAAAAAAAAAAAAAAAAAAAGAGAGAGAGCAGAGCTAGTTAATGATCTGCGGGACAGAGAACACGAAGGGGCAGCAATTGCAGCGTGGGGTCTGCAGAGGGCAGTCACAGGGGGATGTCTGGCAAAGGCTTTGGAAAGTGGAGAGTGCAGAACGGAACTGAGCACAGTGAACTGCCTAGTTTGTTTTCAGAAAGGGGGAAGGCATGATAGAGAAATCCTTTTCCCAGCCTAACCCTGTACCCCTTACCCTGCTGCCACTTGGCCAGTGTGTGCCAGCTCAGTGTGGGATCAATGAACGGCAAAACAAACTTTCAAATCACTGTGATTTAATGGTGCCCAAAGAACTGCAGATTTGGAGTAGGGGAAGGGAAATACTGCTTTGCAAAGCACCCAAGGCCACGAGCCCATTGTCTCAAAGGATCTGATCCTTTCCATTGTCTCTTGTCCCAAGTGGGGGACATGCACAGCTGCTTGTGCCAGAGCTGTGCCTGCAGGCAGGAGGAAGGGATTTGCTGAGGCTGGGCAGCACCTGCTATCCTGAGACAGAAGGAGCAGGATATCCCGAGCCCACAGAAATCCCTGGCCTGGAGTGCAGCAGGCAGCCAGGGCAACACACTTTCTCCTCTTTGCTGTGACTGAAGGTCTCCCTGCCTGTCCCCACTGGCCAGGTGTAAATCTCAAGGCCACCAAACAAACACAGAGGCTGTTATCTGTGCCAGGTCAGAAGCCACAGGCAGAGTTTTTGTTATTACAGGAAGAGCTGCAAATATTTCAAACATAACCTGTTTTCTCTCTCTGTTTTGCAAACCAACCTCAGTTGCCTGCAGCCAGCCAGCCTACTGGGCATAATGGCAAGTGCTTCACTGTTCTCCTAGGGGAAATTCCTCAATGGGATGAGTTGAAACTGTGAAGAGGAGGAGGTCAGGCTTGCTCCTTCATGGTGGTAAGAACTATTGGCCCTACAAAGCTCAGTAAAGAGCAAACCACACAGAAGCAGGTTTCTCTCCACCTTGAGAAGCACCACGGTGGTCTGCATCCAAGACTGCTCCTTGAGTGGAGTGATGGAGCAGTGCACACCCAAAATCACTCCTCTCCTGGCTGCATGGCCAGGATGGATGTGTAGAGGTGTGCAGGACTCCCTGTGAGTGTACTTTTCAGGGCTGTGTTCTGTCCCCCATCGTGGCTTGCCCAGGAGATTCACCTGTCTCCCTGTTGCCCTCACTCCAGCCCAGCCTCAGGAAGATCCGTCTCTGGGTGATGCGCAGCACACGCCATCCCACCACAGCTCCCATTCCCACACAGGACAGGGCTACCCTTTATGAAGGGCGAGAGGGGAGGCGATGAAAACCGCGGGGAGACGCGCAAAGGCCGGAGGGAGCCCAGCGCCAGGGGCGGGGGCAGCTGGGGAAGGCTCACACACAAAGGGCCGTTCTGTCTTCACACCTGCACGGCGGCCGGGCGCTGACAGGGGCAATGGCACCACTGACAGGCCTTCGTCGCTGGCAGGCATTGGCGAGGCGCTTCAAATAAAGGCGAGCGGCGCGGTGACAGGAGACAGGGGCTTGACTGCAGAGGGGAAGGCAGCTGTTGTAGGCGTGGGCTGGGGAAAGGGACGGGTGGAGGTCAGGCAGTTGTCTCTCCTCTGTCTCTGCACGTTCAAGCCTGGACAGTAATTTGATGTGAATCCACAGCCATGCTGTGCCATTGGCTTTCTGTATCATGTCCAGATACATATTTATTACACCCAGGACTGCAGGTGGGGCTGGAGTTCTCTGAGAAGCAGTGTGCAGAGTTCAGGTGAGTGCTCAGCAATGTTTTGTCCCTACCACACCATGGGTGAGTTTCAGCATGGGGTTGTGGTGGGCACCCATCATCAGAGGGGGATAAGCCCCAGCTACCAGCCGTTTCCTTGCAGCGTGCACTAAACCTCACCACTTCTAACCCCGAAACACCAACGTGGCCCAGCACTGTGTCTTGCTCCCCAGGAACTGGGGGTCCGATGCTGTGGGATTGCTTCCTCTCACTTTATCCAACATCTCTTGAGTCCTGCTCCCTTCTGCTTATTGTCACCGGTGTGGGGATGCCTGTGACCACTTACCACACATTCTCCCGTGCGTGCGGTTGAGCTGAGATTCGGGGTGCTGGAGAAGGAGGGTCCTGCGTTAGACAGCAGGCTTAGATGTGAACAGCTTTCGTGTGCCTTTGAACGGCTTGGCGTCCGGGCTGCTTTGGGGACAGCCGGGCCGGGGCTGCTCCTCGGGAGCGCCAGGCAGCGGAGTAAAGCGAGGGGATGGTGCCCTCCGGCGGCCCGGGAGCCGAGCTCGCCGCCAGCCCGGAGCGCGGCCGCCGCCGGGGACATCCCAGGCCCTGGGCCAGCGAATTGGGATGTCGCTTCTCTTCTTTTAGTCCACAGGGGTGTTTTCCCTCCTCTGGTCTCTGCTTTTTCCTGGCTTCCCGTTGGCTGAACTCTCCTTCCTGCCCCTCAGTCCGGGGAGATGCTGAGTGAGCATCGAGCTACTCCTGTGCTGCGGGGCCAGACCCCTCCCTGGAGAGGAGCCATGGGGTCCCCAGCCTCTGAATCACCCCCAGGACCCTGAGCCTGGCCCGCTCCCACTCAAGGGGTGGTAACAGACCTTGTCTTTAGGTTCAGGAAATCTGGGAATGATCTGGTCGTGGGTGGGCAGTGAAGGGGCTGTAAAGGAATGGGGTGACCCTGAGAAGAGCCTGGTGGGATGACACCCCGGCGTGGGCTCTGTTTGATGTTTGGGTGTCCCCACTGTGGCTGCTAGCACACCTGGCTTGAGCTCTGAGTGAGACCCAGAGTGTCTCTTTCCTGTCCCAGCTGGAAAGGGCTGGGTCCCTGAGAGTTTTCCTGTTTAGGTTACACTTCACTGTTCCCCAGCAGCCAGTCCCTCACAGAGTGGGTGGGGAGGGCAGCTCCCCTCCTGCTGGCACCAGTGACATTCCCTAGACCTCCTACAGGGGGAATGGAGGAATATTTGGGCTGGGCAAATTAGCCCCTCCTGAGGTCTGAGCAGCCCCAGAGCCCCTTGCAAGGTTTTCCGAGCCACTGGCCCTTGGGTGTCTGTGGAAGGCACATCCCAATGGTGGCTTGGAGAAGCCTTTCCCCTCCAGCTGGATGTGCTGCAGTAGGGGAAAGGGCGGGGAGGTGGCAGTGTGTGGGGTGCCCAGAGCCCCCTCCGACAGGCTGTGCTGGCTCAGCCACATGCTCGCACCAGGCCAGCGGTGACAGATGTCTCCTGGAGCTGTCACAGGATGACAACAGAGGACAGAGGCTCCCAGCCCTGCCCCACAGATGGGCTGAGGCAGGGCTGCCTTCAAAGCAAAGCATGCATGTTCCCCAGCCTGCTGGGATTGCAAAATTAAGGGCTGGCATTGTTTTCCCAGTTTCAGAGGGGGTGGATACCAAGCAGGATTAGTCTGGCAAAGCTTTCCAATGTGCTCAAAGGGGCACAATAGGACCTTGACGAGAAGAAGCTGCACTGATGACAGGCAGAGGAGCATCTCTCAGCAGCCTCTGCCTCCCAACACAGGTGGGATGTGCTCAGAGCAGGTGCTGCTGCTTTGTGGCTCTCTCTGCCAGAACACCCTTCAGTGCACCCCAGGGCCCCAGTGGTGCTGGGGGCAGGCAAACAGGACACAGGCCTCTCTGCAGGGGAGAGAGGAGAGGTGAGAGGGTGGTGATCTGAGTGCGTCTCTGCTGCTGACAGTCCAGGTCACCCCTGTGAGCCCCTGGAGGTCTGTGCTGCCCATCACTCACTGAAGACAGGGGTGAGCCCTTTGCCCTGGCAATGTCTGCTCACAGAGGTGGAAGCTGCCTGTATTTTGGGCCTGATATTTGCTTTTCCATTTCTTGGTTTTGTAAATTATATTTGACTCAAGAGGAACAAAATTCACTGTTGACTGGGGGACTGACAAAACCTTGGAGCAGGAGGAACCCACTGTGACAGCCAGCTTTTTCCCAGAGCATCTGTGCTACACAAGGCCATCACTGCCATCTAGGAACTCTGGAGACCCCTGGGATGAGGGGACATGTGTGGAGGCACCAGAAGAACCTGGGAAAAGGGGGGACATGCAGGTAAACAGCTGAAGTGTGCACAGGGGTTTTGGTTTTTTGGGGTGGTTGTTTTTTTTTTTTCTTTTCTTTTTTTTTTTTTTTTTATCATTTGCAATCAGGAACAATTATAAATAAAACCTGGAGAGCCACAAATCCCCTGTCTTCCTGAGTTGCTGCTCCCCAGGGTTTTCCTGCCCAGCAACCCACATGAGCACTGTAAGGTCTGCTCTGTGCTGGGTGCAGCTGTGGAAAGCATGGTCACAAGGGTACTGGCAGCCTATGCAGGCAGCCACCACTGAGGCAGCACCTTCTACCTGAAAATGGGTTCTCTGTGGGCATGGGCAGGGGCTGGGCCTCTTCAGGGGGCTTTGGGCAGGGGTCAGGTGGACTGGATACAGCTTCAGGAGCAGGGCTGTAGGGAGAGTATTATGTGCAGGATGTTGTTTCCTTGGGCAGGGAAATGTCCTGAGCAGGCATTGGGCAGGGGGAAACCTGTGTCCATACATGGAATTTCCCCAGTCTGCTCTCCTGCTCAGTGCAGGCCCTTTTGTGCCTGCTCCATCACGTTCCTTCTTATGAGATTATTGCTGACGTCTCAGTCACCAGAAGCCGAATCTAACTGAGTAGAAACATGTACCTGAACAGAGCTGCAGAGGTCAGCAAAGCAGTGCCAGGGACATTTACTGCAGCACAAGGAGCTGCTCTCTCAGTCAGCTGCAGTGATTGCCTGGGCTCCTTGCTGAAACCACAGCCTGACAGCACCAGCTTTTGTTTGTCTGTGATAACTTATTAGCTCTGATAACTCGTTAAGGGGCAGGGAACTTGACTGTGTGCCATTACCTGCCCAGCCCAGCTCTGCCAGCATGGGTCACGCGTGGGCTTGGCACCATCTTGCTCTGCAACAGCCTGTGCCTGCTGAAGGCAGGTGCCATGGGTGCACCCAAGCTGCCACTGCAGGGCCTCTGCCATGTTCACAGCCTGCCACATGCTGAGGCACTGCAAACCAGACTGAGAACCAAAAGCTCAACACACCTCAAGCTTCCTACCTACCTAGCCTAAGGATGACTGGCCTGGGGCAGAGACACCAGACTCAGGTTGGGCTCTCTTTGGGGTGGCTCCAGGGGTTCTTGCTGTCAGCAAGGTCTCATGGAGCAGCTGGAGCATCCGTTAGGCTGCTTGGGGCTGACATGCTGTGTTTGTGAAACCTGCTGTGCTTGCGGTTGACCAGAGGGCTGAAATAAGCCCGTCCGGAATTGGTGTACTGCTCTGTATCCTGATGTGGTGAGCAGCTCCGACTGGTGAGGGTGGGGGCAGTCCCACTGGGGTGACTGGTGGCAGCGGGACTGCAGGAGTTTGGCAGCACCGGCACGAGGGCCACACACAGGGCCCCGCCGGCGCCCGGAAAGCTCAGCCAGGCACTAACGGAACTGTGATAAAAATGAACGTGACCAGGACAGCAGTGCAGGGGAGATTAATGTCAGATTGTCAGAGGGGAGGAAACTGAGGCAGACAGCATTCAAACAGATACTGGAGCACACTGTTGGGGAGAGAGGGAGGGAAGGGGGTAGATGCTACTTTTCTCAGCATTGCTGCATCTGCAGATCTGCATCCCCCCCTATAGCCTTTGAGAAGAGAGGAAGGGACAAAGGGTTTACCTGAAGTGTGTCTATCACCCTTGTCAGCCTTGTCCTGCAAATCCTCCCCCCTCTGCAGGTGAGGGACCTGCCCCTCTATACCAGCCTGAACAGGAACATCAGCACTGCTCACTGCCTGAGATCTTGATGTACATCTCTTGTGGGTCCCTGCCCAGGCCGGGTTTGGTCTGCTGCCTATCAGCAAAGCTTTGATTGTGATGGGAGCACTCTCTGCTGCAAGAAGGTGCTTTTCCGTGGCTGTATAAGGAGCAAAGGTCCCCTCATCACTGCTATCAGCTGCTCTGGCCTTGCCCACGTTTCCAGAGAAAGACTGGTTGCCCAGTATCTCCCCCACTGCCTGGTCCCTGGTATCACCACAGCTTTTTTAGGACCCCACAGCTTCCAACCATGTAGGTACAAGAGCCTCCCAGAAGCCTCCTTTGCTCCATCACCTTTGGTGTACTGGTTTTCTCTCTGCCCTCCTTGCTGCTCTGTCTGATGACATGCTCTTTCCCACCTGAAAGAGGCACTCCATGTCCTTACCCAGCTGCCAGTGCTTTACCTTCCCTCCCGATTCCCATCTGTGCCCTGGGCATTTTGTATGTGTCTCCCAAAAAAGTATCCAAGTCCCTTAATACCTGCCCATGGCATCATGCCAAACAAAAGTCTCACTGGGATAAATCAGAGAAAAAACAGCCCCAAAGCACGGCTTAAATAAGTACTACAGGGGCTATGTCCACCCTGTTTCACAGCTTTGCCCTATCTTCCACCCTCATCCTTCGTATTTCTGCCGTGCATCCCTCTCTGCATGCCGAATCTGGGGATCAGCTCCGTGCTGGCCCAGCTGAGTCAGCAAAACCCCTGGAAACGCCAGTCCCGGGTGGGCCGAGGCGGAGGAACCAGGTTGTCCCTTTGTCCCCGCGGAGGCGAAGCGCGGGCCTGCAGGGACCCCTGGTGGCGGCCGGGAGCCGGGGGACCTTCGGAGGCAGCCCTGCATCCAGTGGAGCTGGAGAGTGCCTGCGTCCTGGGAGCTGCCAGGCTGGAATCTTAGAGCAAGGAGAGGGCTCCTACCTACAGCACCCCCGAGCAGCCACAGCTCCTGCTTTTCTGCTGCAAGAAGGAAAAGGGGAACCAAGGACTTTTTTCTCCCCTGGGCTGGATGAAGAGTCAGGGAGAGGCATTTTCAATCTCAGACCCTTTCTAGTTGGGTTTCCTTCTTCCCTCCTCGCAGGTCTGCCGGGTAGTGGGTGGAGGGGCCGGCTGCAAGCACATGGTCCTGTGTCAGATGAGTTATTGCAAAGGTGATGCTTGCTCTTGCCTGTGAGGCTGGAGGTGAGGAGTGCCGGAGTGGGAGCTGACAGTCCTGGGCACAAACAGCAGGGGTGGGGGACGAAATCTCCTTCCGTGACCAGTCAAGAGTAAATCATGTGAGAGCAAGGGGTGCAGCGCCTGTCTGGGCTGCCTTGTTCCCTCACTACATGCGTTGGGTATCCAGGTATGCTGAATACACGTGATGAAAATTGAAGACCACTTGCAAGTCATCAGTAAAGTGTAAGGATATCAAATTTTGGTACTATCCTCCAGTAGAATGGTTGCTAGTTCATAAAGCTGCCATGCGAAGGCGCCCTGTGGCACAGTAACCGATGTCCCAAGGTAGCAAGAGCTGCTGCCTGTTCTCATTCTCTGGCATGGCAATGTCCCAAGGCAGAGGTTACACCCAATCTTGTGGGCAGAGCTGGCCTAGGACACCGCATGGGCCATGCAAGCAAAGGCAAGGGGGCACTGCGGGTGCAGGAACCAGCAGGGAGGGGGTGAGAAGGGAGAGCAGGCAAGGGTGCAAGCCCAGCTTGCTGCCCCTGGGATGGGCATCCTTCCTGTGCTCCTGGCTCCTGTGGCTGCTGCTCATGCTCTGCTCCCATCGCTCACAGAGGTGGTGCTGTTCACAGAATACTCTCAAACTGTTGACTGGGATAAAGCTGGGAGGTTTTTGCATTCACCCAGCTGCTGCAGCCTCATTCAGAAGTGTCATTCTTTTATCTGGATGATGAGGAATCCTTCAATCCCTGTAGTTTTGTCCCACAAGTTCCTTTTCAAACAAGCCATGTGTTATGTATCCCAAAGACCACCCCCTGATATGAAGGACCAATCTATCAAGGACACTCAGCTAGGATGCTTGCTTTACTGCTCTGGTTGTATTATTTCTTTTTAGCTTAAGTAACCTCAGTAATTCACCTGCCCAGAGCTGGTACTCACTTGATCCTCCATTGCTCAGCTTCCACCTTGTCCCTGCTAACCCACATCATGTGGATGTGCTCTTTCACCAGCAGGTTCTCTAGATTCTCCTCATCATCCCTTTCTGAATGCCTTGAGATCATATAATCTCCCTGGGTGCCAAAGAGACACATGAGACACCACACGAGAAGTGTGTTGGTGTGTACATTGAGCAGCAGAGAAGTGTGGTTTTGGCTGCCTGGGGCCCTGAGCAGCTGGATCTGCCTGAGGACCATCCTGCCTTTCAGTAGTAGCAGCCCTGGGGGCTGGCCCTGAGCTCCTCATTGTCATTTCCTTCACCAGTTCCTTTTTCTCTTTGCACAGCAGGTTTACCAAAGAGGTGCCAAAGCATCACCATCACCTTCCCCCATCCCTGTTGAGAACCATTGCCACTGTGATGCTGCTCTGTGGGTGATGAGCATGAAAATTACATGGGAGGCTATTTGGTAAGCCAGCATCTCTGGACTTTGGTCCAAGCCCAGCAAGCCTTGGACCACTCCATTCAGGACCAGTTCAAGAGTCAGAGGGCAAGAACCTATGGTCTTTTTGCTTGTGTACCTGGCTGAGAGTAAAATGTCATCCTAATGACAATCTCCAGGCAGAGCCTTCCTTGCACAGCCACCCAGTAGCCTTGTACAGCCAGGAACACTGAAGGACAGGGGAAGAGCACCAGGTTTGTCTCCAGCAGTTGGATGTGGCAGGGTATGGTGGTCAGAGGCACAATGACATGGAGGCAGCCAGCAGAGCTGCATGCCTGAGCCAACATCTCCCCTCAGTGTGGGGAAGGGACCCAACACAATGTGCAGTGTGGCTCCTGCTTTAGCTGTGAGCTCACAGCTTCTCTGCTCTCCGAGGTGTTGGGGGCAGCTCGTCTCTTTTGAAGTGCAGAACTCAGAGGTGTGGGACACTCCTGGGTCACTCTTTGCTGGGGTTGGCTTTCTCCAGCCTGTGCTGTTGGGCTGAGGCAGCTACATCTGTGCTGGCCAAGCGATGCTCTGCACCTCACAGCTGTGCCTTCTGAGCCACTGCCAGGCTCAGGCCTCACATCCCCATGGGAGAAGGATGCTCCTCATCATCTTTGGAGTCCTTGGCACAACAGAGGCTTCAGGCTGGGCACTACAGAGAGCCACACAAGTGACACAAATGGAAGACATCCCCTGACACCAGAGCCATCAAAGCTGGGTCTGCCATGGCAGGAAAGGCCCACACTGACCCTCCTGCAGTGCTCCTCCAGCTTCAGTGTGCATGGCTGCTGTCCTTGGGAGGAGGAGGAAGCTCAACAGTGCAAGTTGGAGCCCAGCACAAGATGGCAGTGGGGCTGGGCAGGGAGGATGGGGGTCCCAGCAAGCCCACCACGGCCCCAGTGGGGTGGGCTGCCTTGGCTGTGCCTCAAGACCGTGGAGCAGCCCCAGAGGAGCTCCCTGTGCCCTGAGGACATTTCCTGTTTGCTGCCCATGCTGAAGCATCGACCCTTCAACCGCCACCAGTCCTCTGCTTCCGGCAGGGGCTCCCGCCTGGAGCCCCCCTGCATTATCAGCTCACCAGATGCCTTTTTCAGGATACTGTGGTAAAACTGTGCCGGGCAGGCGCTGTCATTTGGGGTTTTCTCTCATGTCAGCTTCGAAGACAAATTGGACAAGGAGGAGCAAGAAGGGGGGAAAGAAAAAATAATAAATTTAAGAAAAAAAAAAATTATGCTCGCCGCCATCCTAGGCCAGAACTGACCCATGTGCCAGTGTGGCAATGGGTCCCCCAAGCGGTGTGGCCAGCAGTGGCCAGGGACAGGGCAGGTGGGGGTATCCAGCATGGCAGTGCCACTGCCCTGGCACTGTCGGCCTCTAGTGGCAGTGGAGGCAGTGAGGTGCCATTGCAGCACCCTGGGCTTCACAGGCCCCACCAGCGTCATGGGGATCTTCTCCCATTCCTCTGGGCACTACCCACGTGGTCCCCTTCTGGGACACAGCCCACCTTGCACTGGTGAGGGAGCTGGGAAAGAGGGTGTGAGATATCCCTTACCCTTTGGCCAGAAGCAGCTCAAACTGGCCAAACCAGTCTCGGGTCCAAAGCCACCAGATGGTGCTGAGCAGCTGACAGACTGGGTAGACCTGGAAGCAGGCAGCATTACTAGGGAGGGAAGTGGTGAAGCAGCAGGTGGGAAGTCTGTCTTTCCATCTGTGGAGCCTGGCAGGAATGTTCACCAGGTCTGCCATGGAGATGGGCTACCCAAAGTTGTGGGCCCCACTGCAGGAATAGTCCACGGACAGACAAAGGGGATAGACCGTGGATGCTGTTCACCCTGAGAATTTGCCAAAATTCCCTGTGCTGGTGCAGGGTGTGCACAGGTGTGATGAGGGTGTGCTCCCTGAGGCTGTAATGCAGCAGGCAGCATTAAAGCATGACTGCTTGCATGGTGCTTGGCATGTGCTCCAGCTCTGCTTCCTGCTGAAGTGGCAGGGTCAGGTCGGCTGGAAGAGATGTTGCTAAACCAGGCATGCTTTGGTATGTGCTCCCCCAAGGTGTACAGAGACGTGGCAGTCCCAGAGCCAACCACAGACCTGCAGGATTTGCTCCGAGGTAAGCCCAGTGATTTTCTTCTGTTGAATGAAAAATAAATAAAAAGGTGGTTGGTCCCTGTAGAGCAGAGGGGAGGTGTCAGCAGGGGGAGGGGAGAAAGGGTCAATGGTATGGAGGAAGTACTAAGCTATCCCCACCCACAGAGGATGGATGAGGAGCTGGCTAGGGCCAGAGGCTGTGGGTGGGAGTTACCATGCACCTATTATAAAACCGGAGTTTCTTTCCAGCCCTTGAGTTCAAGCATCCACAGGAGGATGGGTTAGATCTCCTGGGCTGGTCTTCAGTTCCAGATTTTCCCATGAAAGATTGTAAACAAGAAGATGGAAAAGCTGTTCTCTGGCTGCCCGGGACCCCCAGGAGAAGCTGTGGGTGTGGATATTACCCTGGTGAGCAGGGGAGGTCTGGGGAGGTGGTGGGAGCAGTGAGATGCCCATGCAAGGCAGGTGGCTGTGCTGTGCTGGGATCTGAAATCATGGCTGCTCGCTTTCACCGGCAAATCTTGCATTTGTGTGGTTTCCTTTTCCTTCTGCTCTGTACAATTTTTTTCTTCTCTGCACTTTGTTCCTTTCGTTGCAGAGGCAAATTTCAGCCCTTCCAACCTTTTGGTTCCAAACTCTGCACAGGAATAAAACTAAACATGAACTCCCAGAAGGGCTCAGATTTAATTACCTGTGAGATGTTAATCTGCTGGAGGGTCTCAAGTGCTCCTATACTTGAGCTTTTCTTTTCCTTCTGCTGTTCTGCAGTTCCCCTGGCTGATGCCTCCCAACTCCTAACAACCTCCCCAGGCTATTTTCTCTGAGCAAGATCACAAGTGAACTTTCTAGCTCAGAAAAGCTTCTGTGAAGAGCAGCAGAGACAGTCCTTCAGCAGCTCCCACATCTCTCTTGAAGGCCTGGATATTTTTGAAGGCAGCAGGAAAATGGAGATGATCCTCTCCATCAGCCTGAGATTCCCTCTGCCCATAGGTCTCAGGTTAGATGGCCACGAGTGTGGCTGAGAGGTAGAGGAGCCCTTCTGCCTGGATTCCCTGGTGGCAGTGCCTACATCCCTGCCCAATGTTGGCTGTGATGCTTTGGAAACATGCTGGCTCCAGTTCCTCGCAGTTCCTAACCTGCCAAGCCTGGAAGAAATAAGGGATACCCTTGCAAAGCAGCAGCTGGAGTTCAAGGAGATCCCAAAACCAGCCAAAAATGGTGCTGCCAAGGCCAGCCCTGGCCAGAGACCTGCTGGCGTGGCCCCAGTGGCAGAAGCCAGCATGGTGACAGTGGCTGGAGGAATACAGCAAGCCCCACCTGAGCCACATGGATGAAACTGAGATCCCTGACAGCTCCATTTGGGCTGCTCTCCAGTAGCTCCTTCCTATCCTCAGCAGACACCTTGGGTCACACATCTGGCAAGAAGCATTACCTGTGCATGTAATGGAGCCTGAGCAGGGAGATCAACTGGAAACCTCCTTGGATGTATTTACAGTTTGTAAAACCCAACCATAGGAGAGAGATTTTGAAACCAGATTCCCTAGAGCCCTCAGAGCTGATGGGGAAGACAGCAGATTAACAGCTGACCACTTTCCCAACCCTATCACCTTCATCTTTTCCCCAACCCCATGGACTGGAAGCTGCTGCCTTTAAATATGGCAGGGACAAACAGCTACAGACCTAATTGGTCCATTTGCTGCCATCAGGTGTTGCTGCTCTGCCCCTCCCCTGACTTCTGCAGATCCTAAGCTCCTGGTAGGTGTTGTGGTTTTTCCTTTTTCTCTCATTAATTCACAGTAGTAAATCCGCAGGAATCCAGAAATGGCTCAGATTTCTAGGTCACTCTGCTGCTGTATGTTTGTTAAAAGGTTCCCTGATGTATATGCTGCTGCAGGAGCAGCACTGGGGCAGAAGGGGCTCAGGGAGCCCAGTGTGGGAGGCATGTCCCTCCAGGGAAGGCAGAAGAAAGGAGCTGTGTGGAGAGGAGTGAGACATCGCTTCAGCACCAGCTGTTTTATTCTCAGCCTCAGGAACTGGGGCAGCTCTCCTTGGGGACCAGAGGCCTTTCTAGCTGAGGCTGCCTGCATTAATCCTATTTATAGCTACTGTCTTTGCAGATGTGGTTTCCATTAACAAGCAGTATCTGAACCTACCCAGCAGCCATGTGGGCTGAGGTGTATGCTGATTGATCAGATCCCTTTGGGATAGGCACTATCAACCCCACAGGGATTATTAACAGACACCACAAGCTTCACTGTGCCCTCTGGGGTCTGAGATGCAGATCCAGCCAAGCAGAAGTGGTTATCTGGGAAGGAAGGGTGGCAGTGCTTTTCCTCTGCTGGGAGAATAGAAAGTTAAGGGTATCTTTGGGATTACCAATTTGATCCCTCCTCTTATCCTCTGGAACGGCCTGCTTTGGCTGAGTGCAACAGGCAGCCCTTGTCTGGCTTTGGATGCACCTGGTACTCCGAGTATGGTATATGTTGTGGCTTGATGGATTAATGACAGTTTATTTGATTTTCGCTATTTGCAGCTGGTTGGGCAAGACTCACCATCTCAGGGCTCCCCATAGCAGCTGCACAGGGAGCAGATAGGCAGGGATTTAGGCTTGCTCACTCTGCTGCCAGGTGAGGTTTGTGGGCATGGGACAGAGGTGGTACCTGGTGACAATGTGGTGGTGGGTGCCTGACCTCAGGCCTGCACATGCAGCACATGCAGCACACAGTAAGAGGATGGCAAGAGAGGTTCTGTTGTTTGTCTCTGTAAGAGTGTAGGTGCCAACACAGCCTTGGGGAACAAGGGCTTGGCCTTCTCCCCTGCCAGGGCTTTGTGAGGTGGCAGAGCTCTGACCTCAGGGCACACAGCTGACAGGAGGCAAGAGTGGTCAGGGCTGAACTCTGTTCCACAGGGAACTGTACTGCCTGGCCGGGGGCAGGATGAGCCCACCCAGCCCCTCCACCTCCCCCCAGCCCAGCACAACACGTATATACAAGGCAGTGACTGTTTTATTTCAAAGTAGAACAAAGGTATCTTTTATTCTTCCCAGAGCTGAGACATTCAACTTTGCCATGAGTGTGTCTGTGCTCAGACTGGCTCCTTGTGTGTGTTTACTCAGAGCACATCTATACAAGGCAAACCAAAAGCAGGAGACTGTTTAATAATTTGGCTGAGTCTCATCTCTGGTAAAGAAATCCCATTACCCAGCCCAACACGATGGCATGGTCCCTTGCACAGCACATGCTGCTGAGCAGACAAGCTCTATAGAAAAATCTAAAACCAAAATGTACTTTCAGACATTCCACATCAACTCTTCCCCTAATTTTGCCTTTTGCTGGGAGTGAGTTTTGGCTCAAAGTGTATCACTCCTATCTCCCTTCATACCTCTGCCCTCTGTGCAATTGCTAAAGCAGAGTTACAGGGCGTCGAGGATGTTGTCGATTTTGGAGACCAGGTCCTGGCGCTTGTTGGAATGCATCTTCTCATTCTCGATGTACGTGTCCTTCTTGAGCTTGCCTGCCACCAGTCGCTCCGCCTCTACCGACGACTTCAGGACCAGTTCCTTTACCTGGCCATCCAGCTTCTGAATCTCACTTACCTGGCAGAGTGACAAACCAAGGGAGTGTTAGAGGAGACAACACAAAACAACAAAATCCCTGCAGTGAAGCTGGAATAGAAGAGATGGCAGATGATAGCAAAAGATGAAGTCAGTGCTAAGTAGAAACACCTACGATCCCTGAGCCTCCTGAATGTTGCCTTCTGAGCCACGACATTATGAGGTAACTAAAAACATGATTTTATAACTAAGGAGTGCAGATAAAAGGGGCTCCAAGGACCCAGGAGCCATACTGGCAAGAGACTGTTAAAGAGTACTTAATAATGGATTTTAAAGGCTTCAAGCTAAATCACAGCTCTGACAGCTGGAAACTGTGTCCCTACAGTTAATGTTCATGGTGCATGAGTGGTAGATCTGCAATGACAGAGCTACACTTTCAGTTAAATAGCAGATTAACCAAGGTGGCTGTTGGCTAAATGGGCCTTAGAGACTAAAGCATCGCTCATTTGGGGTTAAGTGGCTGTTTCAGGTAAGTGATAAAATATACTGAAGGGAAGGATAGTGAGTGTGTGCTCACTGTGCCACGGCTTTCAACACAGTAGTGCAGAACACCCCCAGAGGAGCATCATGTTACCAAAATTCCGTCAGCACCAAATGCAAATGTGCAAGGAAATAAAAGATGAGGAGGAAGATTTTGGATTGACTGGTGTGATTAGTAGAGTCAGAACTTTCAATGTGTTGATAGTTTCCGTTTTTGCTTAAGTGTCACCACCATGACCTCAATGAGAAGCATCAGGATTGTGTTACAAAAAAATTAATCTGTAAAAACGTAGCTGGTTCAAGGGCTGCTTAAGAAACAGCACAAGCAGCTGTTTATCAGCAACACTTACAGGGCTGCATAACTGAGATTATTGCAAAAGTAACACTATTCACATGCCCTTGAAGAGATCAAGCCATTTTCAGAGGAAAAAACCCAACCTAGACTGGCTGCAAAAACTAAACCCCCAATTAAAACTCATTTATACTTGACAGAGCCAAGAACAGGAGAGCTTATAAAATTAATTTGTATTTCTTACTTTATCACATAAGTCAGAGCCTTCTGTCTTCAGTTTAGACTGCAGAGAGGCTATTTCATTCGTCAGGGCCTTGTGCTCCATCTCCAAAGACTTTTTGCCACTGTTCAGGGTAGAGATGTCCCGTGACTGCTTGTATTTATTCACTGCTTCATCAAAGTGACGGTACAGCCCAAGCCTCTTGTTCACCAGAGTAAGCACCTGCTCTGTGATGCAGGCAACCTTCATCCTGGCTTCAGCAGCTGGATCCTGCAAGAGGACAGGAGGGAAGATCAAAGCAGTTGTATCTTTGACCTGCATCAAGCCATGCCTGCAATCTGCCACAGGACTGTTACAGAAACTGTTCCCTTTGCAATTAAGTCAACTCATAGTACTTAGGTGAATGGTGCAAGTGCTGATTAGGAGAAACACATTTTAGCACTCAGTCAAGCCCAACAAATAGTTTAACAGAGTACACACACTGAAGAGGGAGAACTGCAGACATTCTCAAGGGGATCCTTTCCATGCAGCAAGCAAAACTCTAGTTAGCTTTGTAACACCAGATCAGGCCTACAGGAGTATCAGTGCTCAGACTGAACAGAAACAGGACTTCCAACAACCACTAAAACATTGGAATGGCAGAAACATTCAGTGGTAATTACTGGTATGAAAAATGGCCATTCAACAGCTGAGAAATCTGCTTATATTCCCACAGGACTGTTCATCATTCAGACCTTGGTGATGGAGAAGTCCAGCCTGACATAGACGATCACAGTGAAGAACAAGATGTAAAAGGCTCCAACCACCAAGAGAGGTTCTTGCAGCATCAGGATTTTGTTGAAGGTGTAATGAACCTACAAGAGAAGTTCCAAACACTGAGCAGTATCTCCTGATACTGCAGGGTTAACTCCTCCCCTCAGGCAGCAGCAGAACCACCCAAGCAGTCCAACAAGTGTTTACTTCTTAAGTGCTTTGACAAAGCTGCTGAATTCAGAGGCATAACTGTTTAGATGCCACACTCACCACGATGTCCTGGATGTGCTGCTCCACCAGGTTGCTCTTGTGTGCCACAATAACAGGACGTCCAAAAGTGTCCAGATATGTGTAGTGAAGCTCATCCGAGGCACGATTGATTTCATAGGGGCTGTCCACATGGATATTCCTGCGGGTAAAACCAGACAGTTCCATATGACTATGGTGTCTGACATGACGTAAACCAGGACTTGTCTGGCAATTGTAGTCTCTACCACAAGGCAAATTATGCAGTTTAAACAATGCTCTACAAGGAAGCAAAGCTGTGTTCCAAGATCTCCTCCATATGCAAATTCACGGTTTTGATTCACTGTCCCCAGGCCATTAGAGCAGACTGGAGAATTGCCACCAACACAGCACTGTCTACTTGTCCTGTAACAAGCCAGGAGGAATCACACTTACTTGGCTCCTTCTGGCAAGACAATCTTGACAGTCAAAGAGTCTGTAACTTGCTCATCAAACACGTGGTCAACAAACCTCATCTTCAGGGCATACTGATCACCTAAGAGAGCAGAAAGTGGTTACAGTTCCTCAGAGAACAAGGGACAGCCTTAAAGCTCAGCTCCCACCCAGGGCAGGAGCAGAATTTGTATGGATAATTGTGCAGCAGAGGGCATTACTTCATTCAGATATGTTTTAACCGGATGTCTACAAAAACCTAAAGGAAGCACAAAAAAAGTGGATTTGCATATTCTAGAAAAAACAGCTGGCAACTGCTGTTGCTAAAGTCCTGTGTCCCACAGCTTTCCATTCTTTTCTGTACAGCAACTACCTTTAAACATACAGGAGGACATTTTCTATTCCCTTCCCCTCAGCCACCCACCAAGACTGTAGAGGTATTCGTAGCTTGGCAGGTTATAGCCAATGATGTAATGGGTTTTCCAGCCCCCAAAAAGTGGGAATCGGGGACGGATCTCCATCTCCACAGAGTCATCCAGGACAAGAAGGTGGCTGGTGGAGATGTTCCCAATTTCATCTCTGTAATAGACATCCTGAGCAGCAGCTGGGAGAATGGTCTGTAAGGAGAGAAGCAGCAGTGAGTGCATCAGAGGGGAGTTACTTCCAGTGAAACTGGCAGAACCCCTAAAGGCTGGTAAGCATTGAGAAACTGCTCCCAAATGAGACATGACAAAATGGCCATTCAGTGCACCGAGTGGTAAAATTGTGCTGTTATAAGCAATCCCACAAGTGGCTGCCAGCACTAAAATCACTTGGCCTCCAAACAAATGTGCTTTCTCCAGCTGAGTTTCAAACTCCCCAGACAGCAAGGGATCTCATCATGCCCACCAGGACAGCAACTCCCTTTTCACTCCAATCTGCTGCTCTAGCTGACTGGGCTTGCTGACTTTACACTCAGCAAAATGAGATTTCTGTTTGAAAAAACAGAATTCTAGAAAATTACAACAGTCAATCCTGAAGGCTACAAGCAGCAGGAAAGGTTTTGGTTCAGATGAGAACACCTAATAATTTTTACATCTGAGTAGCAGAGCCACAGCTTTAGTTCTGGTTGAGTGCTTTGTGAGCAAGGAATGAATGTATGAGTTTCTAATTAATACTATTCAACATGAGGAGAGTATGAGAGGCAACTCTGAAAATAAGGGGGTGGGGACAGAATGAATGGCTCTTGCACAGTGGAAAACCCAAAGCAGAGATCTCAATACAGTGGTAAGGGATTCAGAGGGTCCCTGAGACTGGAGGTGTGGGAGTGTCAGGAAACACTTCATGCCCTGGTACATGAAGTCTATTAGACCAGCAAATGCAATAAAGGATATAACCTTGTAAGGCTGCTTCCAAAAGCTATTCCTATCCAGCACAAGCTTTCCCTGAAAATAGACCACTGTTTTAATTTTCCCCTATTACTGGGGTATGGTTACCAAATAAAAGGTAAAGGACAACTGCTTTTTTTTTTTTTTTCCCTCTAGGGATCTAAGAAAGGAAGAAACCAGTTATAAAAAATACATGCACAAAATGTCAACCTTAAAAGACTTGACAGAAGAGATTCCACTGTCTGGCTGTCTCTGGTAGTCGTATCTGGAGAAAGGTCCTTTCAGCACTGCTCCTGTGTGCTTTAAATCAACCGTTTCTTCAACTGCAATGTTACCCCAGTGAGACACCTCAATGATTCGTGTCATGCTGGTGATGGTCAGAAATGGACTGTTATTTTCATAGTGCACTTTCAGAGTGTCCTAATGAGGGAAAAAAAGATAAAACTGTCAGACCTAAAGTAAGGAGCAAGCTCCCCTCACAATGATCCACTCCACATGCCACAGAGAACCCTCCTAGACAGGTGCACATGTTCTTGGCCTGCACACAGTCCAACTCGTGGCCTACTTGTGGTCTCTATGAAAAAGCCTCTGTTTCCCACTCTCCAGCCTCTGAGACACATTTTCCATATCTGGAAGATGCTCTCTGCAGAGCCACAACCCCTTTGCACAGAAATTTACCTGGCTGTATGGAGGGATGTCCTTGAAGGGGCCATATTCAATCATGTCCTCAGTGCGGGAAGGGTTGCCCAGCTTGGTGTAACTCTCCACGTTCCTGGAGGCCAGTTTGACACGGGTTGTTTGGGTCTTGGTGACATATGGTGAGTAAAAATAGTGATTTCCTTCAAAGACCACAAACTGCTTCTCACTTTGGGTGATGTGGGTGGGATAGGGCTGCAAGACGTGTGTGAAAACCATTTCAACAGAGACACGGACCTTGGCTCCTGGGGCCAAAGGAGATGGCAGCTTCACTGAGAAGAATTTCCCACTGGAAGGGAGAAGAAAGGTAAGTTATGTGGGATCTCCCTTGAGAGGGCATTCAGATCCACCCACTGCAACATCCCCTGTGGACAGGTGACTATGTATCACGTGTGTGTGATTTGGGCAGGTATTTTACATGCTCCTCCAAGACACAGAGATGTCTTGTACCAGCAGGTGTGATTACTGTGCTGGGGAAACAGCACAGGCTGAACTATGTCTAGGCACAGTTCCAGTCTTTGCTTCACAAAAAAATACCTAGTTCCCTTTTTGGAAGAGGATGGTGGCCCCTCCCTAATCCTGCATTTATAAAGCTTCAGAAAGATTTTTTTTCCATTCTTCTCCAGATGATAGGAATGATCTTCATCACAGGAAGCATGGACAGAAGTCGAGAAGATAAATCAAAAACATCTTAAGCACCTGTTCCCACAAAGTCTGTTCATTCTCAGATTTTTGCCCACAGGATCTGAGAGTAAGGAATGGCCAGAATGGGAGCAAAGTTTTGGACTGAGGCTCTACAGAATAGCCTGAGACTCCACCAAATCTGTAAGGATTCACTGGACAGACTGAGGTGATGCCAGAACAAGCACACTTCATGTCATGCCTGGTGGCCCAAGGGCAGGATCATATGAGACATCCAGACATGTCAGAAGCCAAGGTCTACCCTGGCAACTTAACTCCACAGGTACTGCACTCTTGAATCTCAGCTGCACTGTGCTTTTGAGCGACTTTACAGGCACTGCTCACCTCTCAGCTCTTATGGCTCAGAAAACACCTGCCTGCAACACCTACATAATATTCCAAACTTGGCAGTACAGAGCTTGATGCAAACAGTAACATCCTCTCTCCCAGCAGCAGAAGAGCTTGTACTGGGCCACAGTACCCAGCGCTCTGTAGTGCTCTACACACAGCCACGGGGCACTAAACTCTCTGTAGTCACCATTGCCAACTATCTGAGAGCTCAAAATGGAGTAATGGGTAAGAGCACGACCAAATGCTTCTCCTCAGCTGGTGTCCTAGGGGGCCAGGGCACTGAGTACAGGAGAGTGAGCACAGGTGAGGAAGAAAACACTCATGATCTCTAGGTACGTGGAACTAGGGTAGTATCTCTGCTTCACTGTGAGGACAATTATGAATCCCCCCCCATGCACAGCTCTAGGTGTTGACCTTAGAGGGTGATACTCACCTTTTGCCCTTAACTTTAGTCTCTTTCACTTCCAGGGTGTTCTCCTCCTCTTCCTCACCTTTCACCTGTTCCCAAACAACATATGGGATCAGTGTGCTGCTATTTAAAAGACTTAACACATCCAGGGCAAAGCCTGTACGGTTCCTGTAAGAAGTTTTTAGGAGGGATGTCCCCCAGAGAGGACACGCTTATATATAACTAATGCAGCAAGAAAAAAATATTTTAAAGGCCCTTTCATAATGCTGTTCATGAATACAAACTGCAGTACGGTCAGTGTGCAAGAACAGATACTGGGGGTTTCTGTTAACTCTCATGTTCCCATGTTCCCTCAGCCTGGTTCCCAAGCCGGCACAGTCACCACCGTAACTTGCACAAATGAGAATACTGATCAAACGCTTTTGTGATATCTGTTGTGACTGAGGAGTGAGCAGACCACGGGGAATATGGCTTGACCAGCTGAGGTATACTACAGAACTCTGTATATAGATATACCGTAGAGCACTGTATGTACCTTCCCCTGCTGTATGTAGTCTTTAACTAAAGTGACAATACTTCTGAGGCTAGGACGGAAGTACTGTCCTACTGCTCCTCCGACCCTCCGTGGCTAAGGGCCGGGTCCCCCCACCCCGGCTCTGCCTGGGGCTGCCCACCGCGCTCCGCCCGTGCCGGCGGCGACCCCCGCCCAGCGTGAGGGCGTGAATCGCTCCCCTCATGGCCTCCCAGGCCTCCCACCTCAGCCTCAGCCCGCGACACACCCCCTCCATTCCCCGCCGGCTGCGGGATCCGGGAGCGGCGCTGAAGGGCCGGCAGTGCCGACGTGTCCCTTCGGGCACAGGGCCGGGCAGCGCCCGCGGCACCCCGGGCGCGGCGCTCGGTGCCCGCTGCCCACGCTCACCTGCACGCCCAGGTGGGCCAGGCGGGGCTCCAGCCCGGGCTCCAGCGCCAGCAGGAAGGCGGAGGCGGCCACGCCGCCCGGTGCGTTGGCGAGGCTGAGCTCGGCGGAGATCTTGGCCAGGTGCGTGCTGAGGTCCAGCGAGCGCCGCACCTCGTCCAGCACCAGATCAGCGTTGGCCACAGCGACCGCCAGGCAGAGGAGCAGAAGGCGGCACGGCAGCCCCGCCATGGCCGGCGCACTGCGCGGAGAGAACACAAGATGGCGGCGCCCGCGCTGTAAAGGCACGGCACAAGATGGCGGCGCCCGCTGGGGGAGGAGGCTCGCGATGGCGGCGCCCAGCAGCGCTGGAGGCCCAGCCCCTCTCCTCCCCCAGTGCCGCGGTGCCGGAGGAGAGGAAGCGGGCGGGCCCTTCCAAGGTCCTGGGGATGGTTTCTGCTTCGCGCAGTTCCGGCGCTTCCCGGTGCCTCGGCTCAGTCGGTGATGTTGGGTGTTCCCGCGCCCTTGCTGATCTCCCAGGCCTGGGCAGGCCTCGGGGCCGCTCAAGCGCCTGCTTGTTTGGCCCTGCTGGCGTTTCCCACTTTTTCACCCGAAAAAGAGCGAAAAAACAACGATAACAAAGGCTACAGGATGCTCAGGGCTTTCAGGTGCTCTTTAGCCTCCTCTCCTGCCACGGCACAAAGCAGCAGTTTCTCCACATTTTTAGCAGCGGCCAGCTCCTGTCAGGGATTCGAGGAGGCAGAGGTGTCACTTTCTGGTGGCAGTGTCGGGCACAGGATGGCCCAGTGGAGCTGTCGGTGTGGATGGCACTGGGATGTAGCACCAGGCACTGCAAAGGGATGAGCTTTTGTGCTTTTGATTATGCTGTTGAATTAATAAGCCTCGAATTGGGACAGTTCGTCTCGCTGGCCTGGCACACATTGTTCTCTGGAAGGTGAGGTTTAACACAAATAGAATTTAAGATGAACCCTGATTTTCTGGTAAAAAACCCCACAGATAACTAACAGCTAGGTGATGCCAGAGTAGAAATGCTACAAGTAGCATGGTAACCAGCCCTTCGCTGACTTAAGGCAGCTGGGGAAAGGAAAATGTTAGTAGTTTAACACATGACTGGGGAAGAGGTGATTGATGCTTTATTCCCAAACATCTGAGGCAGATAAAAGCAAGGAACGGATGTTATCTGCTGTGATTGCTGGAGCAGGGCTTTTGCTTGTGAGCCCTGTGGAACAACGGACCTTTCATGTTTGCATAATGTGATCCAGGACTCAGTCTTTCTTTAAGATCCTAATACGAGTCACAGAGATAATTCTTTGATTTGGCCTGAGATTCCCATGTACTGGAAGAGGATTTCCTAAATTATGTGCTTAGATACGGAGTCAAATAGCCCCTTGGCAAAGGCTAAATAGAATGGGATGTCTCCTGGTGTGCTGTGTTCAAAACAGCATAATTTTTCAGCTAGCCTTCCTTTTCTTCCTTTACTATCCCACCACCCCCCAAATTCCTGTCATGGAAATTTTCTTGGCAAATTACTTCAGTTTCCCTTTGATTTATGTAGGCACCAGCCCTGTGACTTTGGCACCTCGCCCTGTAGGCATATCCTAGTAAAAGCAAGTAGTTTTGTCACCATGTTCCGGGTGACAGAGGTGTTCTCTTCCAGCAGCACAGCAGGAGATGCCTGCAGGGGCCGGTTCCACCTCCTCAGCCTCATGTTTCCAACCAGGGAAATGTTCCAGGTCCCTCTTCTCTCCAGGAAAAGCCTGTTTATCTTGGCCTTCTCCAAAGAGCTGGGCTTTGGGGCCTGGAACTGGGTAGGCACGTTCAGGGGGAAGCAACTGTGAAACATGAGGGGCTGAGCAGAACAGCAGCCTCTCATTAAAGGCTGGCCAGTGGTGCTGCATCTGGGGACTACCTCCAGTTGTCCAGGTTGGGTTTGCAAGTTCCTCTGCTAGGAATGGCTGTCACTGTCCTTCCATGTGTCACATGGAATAAATGAACTCCAGTTGGCCTCTTTAATGACACACACAGCTTCAGCTCTTATTTCCCTCTCTCCCTTAGGGCAATTTATCCTAGTAAAGGGAGGGAAAGAAATAAATGCATATGTCCCTAATGTCTGGAAAAAATTTGGCTTTAGTTGTTACATCCTGGGCCAAAAGTTGCTCTCCAATGGGTTCATCCCAGAGGCTGGATTTGACCTCACTGGTGAATGCCAGTTTTCATATGTGACTCATCCCAGACCCTGGTGAGCTCTGAACCAGACTGTTGTACACTAACCCTGTGTTTGGATCCATTTCTAATTGTGATTATTGAGTCATACTGAGCCTGTGCATCATCTGTTTCAAGACTTCAGCCCTACCACATAGGCTGAATTTGTCTTTGGGTTGAAAAGGTGCTGCCTTTGGACTTGTTCAAGGCTGAGTTTGTCTCTGCAGGCCCCTCTTCCCACTAACCTGTGAGCAGTGCCAGGCTGTTCTTTATGCATAGGGTCAGTCACAGCTGCTCGTGGCCCCTGGCTGGGTGTGATGGTGGCTGGGACAGCTACAGGGATAGCTCTGGGGACAGCTCAGGGACAGCTTGCAGGCTGTGTTCAGCAAGGATAGGCTGCAATGCCTCAGTGCAGATCTGGCTACTGAGGCCTAGTGTCAAATAACAGAGAGACAGGAGCTCAGAACTGCTTTTTCTTTCTTTATATGTTACTTTTTTTGTTTTCTCATTGCAAGAAATGTCACCCTGCTATAGAGGGAGAACGAGAGCTGCAGGTCAGGAAGAAGCATGACAGAGGTTATTACACCCTGCTGCCATCCAGGTACTGGCAGAGTGTCCCAGCCCCCTTGTGCTGTGGAGAGAGTGTGTCACCCTCAGGGCCTGGGAGCAGTGGGAAGGGAACAGCCAGGATGGAGCCAGTGCCAGCCCAGCCATCTGCCAGGGCTAAGGGACGATCATGGTCTAATAAATGCCTTTGGCAGGATAGGCCATTCACAGAACTGCATCCCAGGAAAAGCCCTGCCTTCCCCTGTTTTTACAGGCTGATGCTAAACTCAGAGCAGTCATCTTTCAGAGCACTTTGTTCTCAAGGAGGGAAGAAGTTGTTTTCTAGAAGGAGCAGGTTGGCTGTGACCACAGAAGCACACTCAAGCCTGTAGCAGCAGGGAACAGGATTTATTCTGGTGTGATCCTCATAACCGTGGGGAGCTTGCACCAGGAATATGCAGGGACTGTGATACAATGTGCTGCTCTCTGAGGATCCCAGGTCAGGGACAGGAGAGTAAAAAGGGCTGTGCATGTGTAGCAGAAGTCATCCTGGGAACACCTTGAAGATTTTAATACAAATCTATCAGTGATCCTGAAAAAAACCGTCCTGCTTCAGATTTTATTGGTGTTTCACTGTTTAACCCTGTGTATTTAAAATCGGCCACTTGGCTGCCAGTGGGACACAGAAGGCACTTCTATCTCTTTATTCACTATTGAGCAAGGGGTTGTGGTTGCCAGCCATGAGAGCACAGGTATGAGGTGGCTGAGTGATGGCAGTTTCCGTGGCCTTGCAAAGGCCCTTTAAAAGCAGCTGGAGAAAAAGAACAACTGTCTTCCAGTTTCATTTTTTTTTAAACCTCATTTTTTACTCGTCACTACAACTCATACTGAGCCTCTGCCAATAAAAACATGCCATTATTCTTATTGGGGGTTTGCATGTGATTTCAATGAACTTGATGGACTTAAGGAGCTGGTTGGAGCTTGGCTCCTATTCTTCAGCTGCTCTGGAAACACATCCTGCTTCACAGAGAAACAGTGGTGATGGGGCACTGCCTGTCCTAGGAACATGGCAGGATTTCTCCCAGACCAAAGCTGCCCAAACCTAAGACTCTGGCTGCCCTTGGAGGGCCAAACGCCTTCAAACTGGCATCAAGAACCGGGGCAGGGGTTGGGCTGCGTTGAGGTTTTGTTTCCCATGGAAAAGGGCTATCATTCGTGTCCAGGGGCTGCTCCTCTGGATTTTTTTATGTTAATTTAGTTATCTACAGTGGCCGCTCCCTCCCCACTTCTTATAGTGTTCAACTTTCTTTAAAATATTTTTTTCCTGGTTAAAAAAAAACAAAAAAAAATCTGGTTTTCTCTCCTTTTCAGACCACGAGACTTAGGAAAAAATAATGAAAAAACCTGCCTGTGCACAGCAATTGTACAAACCATTGGGAAACAGACAGGGAACGCCTCCTGGAAGAATATTGGAGAGCATCTGTGAGTCCTGCAAGGGGTGAGACCACTGTGTCATGAGGGATGTTGAAATAAGGAGAAAAAAATTTTGGAAAAGAGGACACTTCATTTCTTCAAAAAGTACTTTTAACCCTTCTTAAAGCTTAGCAAAAATGCAATGCAAATAACCATAGGCAGGCACATAGGCTGTGAATGAAAAAATTCTGCTACACGTGTACAGTTAAAATGCAAAATCTGAGCAAGGTGTGTGGTCCACACAAAGAGAGTTGCTTTGGGCTGGGTGGGTCTGGATTTTGTCAGAGGATCAGAGCATGTTTTGGATAGAGGAAACAATACTGTTTTAACTGTATAAAAATATGAGTGTGTGATCAGGACTGCCATTCAAGTACTTCACAGTTCACACAGGACATGGGTACACCCACAGCTTGAAAATGCCTTTGGTGGACTGGCATCTGCAAAGCCAGAGAAGGAACAAAAGTGTCTATCTTAGAAAAAACAGATACTGCCTGTCACTGAGAACCAAGGAGGCAGGGAACCTGCTGTCCTTCCAGGCTCCAGAGGAAGAGGCTGGGAGTCCTGGCTATGGGCAGAGGGGGACCTGCTGGCTCCTGGGGCAAATCCTTGCACGGCCTGACGCAGAATTACACCTCTCCGTCTGCTTGTTTGCCCCGGGGCTGCAACATCCCAGGGCCAGTGATGGAGGCACCAGCACCCGCGTTTGGCTGAAATCACAGGAATAAATACATTGAAAGAGCCCGCAGCAGAATCAAGCTGGAGCACCTGAGAGGCCGGTGCTGAGCTCCCTGACCTGGCTGTGCGTGCTGGGATCCTGGCCGGCAGCTGCAGGCAGCCATGACACTTCTGCCCCGTCCAGACTGGGCGATGGAGCCGGTGTCCAGCAGCGAGGGGTGACAAAAAGCCTCACCAGCCATGTCCCCTTGGCCTGTCCCCGCGGCGCCCCCGCCAGACCGGCGCGTCGCCCCTAGGGGGCGCCCGTGGCGCGCCGGAGGAGCTGGGCCGCGGGGGCGGAGCCGCTTCTGGCCCCGCCCCTCCCTGGCCCCGCCCTGCGGCGACTGCACCGCCCCCATCGCCACAGCCTCGCCTTGGCAACGACAACAATGGCCCGGCTCCATCCGCAGGATCCCGGCAGCAGCCCCCGCTGAGGCTGTTAGTGATGGGCAAGGGCCGCCCGGACCTGCGGCGGTAGCGGACCCCTGGCGCTGCAGGGATCTGCTGGTTTCATTGTGTCTTGCCGCTGCCTGCCATGCACAGGCGTGCAGTGCCTCTGCTGGGGTCACTTCGGAAGGTGGTTTGTCCCCGGGGTAAAGGACGGAAGGTGAGGGAAAGGCTGTGCGGTGATGCAGTGCTCGGGCGCCACGGGACCGCCGTGGGATTCAGTGCTCATCTCTCTGATAAGCGCTGCATTTTTCCTTCTGACCCTTTAAGGTCTGGCAAATGTGGTGCCAGGACCCCTCTGAGAACAGTACAGCTCTGTGGTCCATGATTTTGTCCTCCGTGGCAACGAAGTCTGGCGAGGAATTGTCACTGGACACTCCACACAATAAAGGAGTTGCCATCTCCACATGGAGCAACTCCTCTTTCTCAGCTTGTTTTTGGAAAGGGAAGCACATGCTGATACATCTACTTAGGAGCCGGTTGTTCATGTGGAGTTTAAACCTGGATTCTAAAGCTTCAGTTTTACAGCATCTGCTGTACAAATCAGGAAGTTGAGGATCCCCCTGACAGCAAATGAGGGGGTCATTTACAGATTGGCACCTCTTTTGCTGCCTCCAAGAGCTCTGAGTTCAAGCAGTGAGATAATGCAGGTTTCTCACCAGGTTACTAAATTTTTCAATCCACTGGCAGAGACCTTCCTGGATCATGCTCTGTGAAGTGCCAGCTGGGAAATGTTATCTCCAGCAAAGGCACCCCTGAGCCCCTGCCTGGCTGAATCAAAACCTCTGAGCCAAGCCCAGCTGTTCATGGACCTCAGCATGTGTGGATGTGGTGGTCAGCAGTGGCCCCTTACCAAGAGACAACCTCATCATGCCCTGCCAGATGGGTGCTGGTGATTCCCACCCATCACAGGTCTCCCAAAGAGAGGAAGCATTAACACCTTGTCAACAGCATTGGTCTGCAGCAGTGTATGCAGTCGCTTTCCTAATAAGAAAAACATCAATGATCAAGGAAAAAAGAAATGCGAGGATCTTTTGATCCTTGTTCTTATTAATTTATCTGAGGACCTTGGGCTCCTCACACATAGCCTGCTAAGAAATGTTTGATAAGACATTTGTGTTATTTTTCCCTGAGTCAGCAAATTGATACACTCTAACACAGAAAGTATGGCAGCCAGTGACTCACTTAACACTACACAGGTCACCCAGAAAGCAACTAAAAGACAGCCTTTGCCCCCAGAAGGCCAGCCCCAGCTTTGATGTTGGTGTCTGATGCAACTGGGCAGAACAGGTATTCCTCAGGCTGGTGTTGTGCTGGGGTAGGTGGGATAATGCATCTTCTGTAGCCTCATTGCTCACAGGTTGGCTGAGAACTTCAGTGAAGAAGACAAACCCAGAGAGAACCTGTTTCTCTAAACAAAGTAAGAGGTGCTGATTTCTATTTGCCAGAAATTTAGGCAGCGATATGGAGCTAGTCCTGAGTGCTGGAACAGAATAACTGAAGCTGTAACACCCACTTAAAAGCATTTCAGTTTAGGATCATGCTTTGCAAGGCATACCTTCAATTTGGTGGCTCAGAGATTTGCAAACAGTGAGTCATAACTCCCTGGGATCAGAAATGCAGCTGCTGAGGTACCAGGCATTGAGAAGTGTTGTCCAAGATAAAAGCAAAGCAAACCTCACTGCCCACACTCCCTTGTCCTTCAAGGGTTACCACTGATACAGGATTTGCTTCTCTTAGAGCAGACAAGAGGGCATTGCAAAAATCTGTCACTTGAAAAGAGTTGAAGCAGAGAGATCTGAAACTAATAGGCAGCACCCTGTGCTTGCAGAGAGGTGCCTTGCATTTGAGGTGAGAATCCTGCTGTGGAACAGGTCTGTGTCCTTCCCATGGAGGGTCCCAGAGGAACTTCCTAGGCCTCTGCAGACAACCCCTGTCTCTTAGGATCCAGGATGGACCTGCAGATCCCAGAGGGTGTGCTGCATTGCAACCAGTTTGATTCCTACCCACAGAGAGCTGTCCTTGGGACATCTTTTGGCACTGACTCATTGTTAAGGAAGAAGCGACATGCAAGTCACCTGTCCCACGGTGTCCCACTCACAGAGGTCATGTGGCACCAGGCTCCTGTCCCATGACACATTCTGGGTGCAACAACGGCATGACATGGCCACCTTTGCCACAGAACGCCTGGATGCAGAGCTCACGTGGCTGGTCCACCCCATCACACAACATCCCATGCAGAGAAGAGCAGTCACACCAACTGTGGGTCCAGCAAAGTCTTCCAGGCCCTGCCAGCCATTGGCCTGTCCTGCCTGCCCTCATGGCATAAAAGCCACTAATGGCATGAGCTGAGAGCTCTTAGGCTAACCAGATCTTTACTGTAAAGGCTTCAGTGCTTGGTAAGTAACAGCTCGTAGAACCTGCTGCTTTGGTAACATACTCCTCATACAAAACTTTGATCCCTGAAAGAAGATGAGTTCTGCAAAGACCTTTGCAGTTCTGTGCTGGCTGTTCCCCTCTCTCTGTACCTATTTTTATAACATTCCTATAGTTTAAAAAGCCTTTCAGAAATGTCTGTGTTTAGAGGGACACCAATCTGACACAGTAACTGATTCACTCTGGCCTCAGGGAAGTTACTTCACTCTCTGGATCATCTTCTCCAATTGAGTATGAGAAAAATCATATTAAATCATACCTGGCATACCTCCCAACACAGCTGTAAAAAAAAATAACTATCTGATATTTAGGACTGGCTGTAAAAACGGTAAGGTGGTGGTGGTGTTGGCAAACAGCTGTAGCTGGGGAGGCAGGGCAGCTGGGAGACCTGCAGGAGGCTCAGGTGATTATCACTATTTGTGTGACAGCCTCATGGGTTTATGGTTATAGATAGGATGGGGATGCCTCTCTGTCCCTGAACACAAAGTCCGGGCCATGGAAACACCCCTTTCCCTGTGACACTTGACTTTTCCATGAGCTTTGGTTTCTACCAGTCTAGGCCCAGATAACCACAGCAAGCACAAAGCCATGTAGTGCCCACCTAACATCGTGACCAGCAGCATGGGGTCGTTTCTCCCCACCTTTCTTGCCAGGGCCAACATAGATACTTGTATAAGGATGCCCCCTGTGCTCAGCATATTGTCCACAGCCTCTGCAGGAGGCTGATTCAAAGGCAGAGCAGGTGTTGGGACCTTCTCATCTCAGGGAGTGAGCTGGCACCTAAGGGAAGGTGCTAGCATTGCCACCTCCCAGTATCAAAGACATGATAACTCTGCAGTGGTCTTGTGGCTGTTGCTATTGAACGGGGGAAGCTGTCAAAAGAATTCAAAGCCATTTCTTTTACATGGCTCTTGTGTCTGGTGTGAGGGGACTTGGCACAATCAGGTTTTGCATCACACCCCTGTGGAAGTTGAGACAGACACTGCACTAAGAGTGCTTCTTTAAAAACTTCAGGGCGAGTTTCAAGCATCAGCATCTTGTTATTCAGAAGTCTTTCATACTTTTTCTCTATAGCTTTTTTATGGTAGCTCCACACAGCTCTCAGGATCTGTCCATTTATGGCAGCAGCTAGTCTGTAGACTCAATGCCTCAGCTCTTCTCTTTGTTCTGCAGCTCTGGCTCACTCCTTCCTGTCTCCATCACAGCTGCCTAACCCTCGTACAGCAGCTTACCCCTTCTGTTCTTTGCATGACCGCCTGTCCCTGCCTCCTCGCAGTACATCCAGCAGACTCCATCTGACTCCAACCAAACTCCTGCCCAGCTAACTCACCCTTTATCACACCCATAGCTGGGAGGGCAAGGCTGTTCCCACTCTTTGATAATTAACACAGCTGCAATGTATCATCACAGGTAGGATTGCCTTCAGCATTACCTGTGTCTTCCCACAGGCCCCACTCTCCCTGTGGGGCTCAATGGCTGCATTTAGACCCTGTACCAGTGCTTTGTCTTTAAAATGGTCATCCTCCAGCAGATGCAGTTTTTCAGTGAGCACAGGCATAATCCCTGCACTGTGTTCAATGTCCTCTGCACCACAGATTGGAGATCTGCCATAAGATAAAGTGACTGCAGTAGCTTCCTATAGTTGGTATCTGGTATCAAGTCTTGTCCAGAGCTACCTTTTTGTTTTCATGCCATGCTGCTCTAAGACTTGGAAACTATCAGGATTGCAAATGGGAAAGCATTAGTAGATTACCAGAGGAGTATTTGTATTTCTGGCATGGATTAGGGGACAGGGCAGGCAAAACCTGGGGCTGTGCCCTTGGCCAGTGGAAATGCATAGGTGGTCATGCAATAACAGATTTCTAATTAAAAAAATGCCAGCAGAAGCAGGAGGAATCTGCTTTAGACAAGATAAACCAAAACATGACAAAGCTTGGAGTAGCAAAGCAGCATTTTGTGTGTTTACTGCATTTTAGTTCCCTTTTTTAATTTTCGTATGTTAGTTAGATCATTATAATGAGAATTTGAGGAAGCTGGTCTGGAAGGCCAAAGGTGACAGGGGAAAGCATTGCACAGCTGGCTGAGAGAGGACAGCTACACATTGGAAGTTCTGGACAGCCAGTTTTCACTGAGGAACAGCCACTGTAGGCTGGTGCTACATCTTTCTGCACACAGAAGCAAAGAAGGGTCCCAGGGCTGTTCCCAGCCATGAGGAGGAGGGACTGCAGGACTTTGAAGAGCTGAAATATGCTAAACAAATATCAAGGGAATAAGGGGACTCTCCTCAAGCTTTTAATGTCACAGATGGTCAGGGGTGGGGTAGCTGTGTGTCCACAGAAGATGGTCAATACGTTAAGCCCTATGGGGAATCTCAGATGATCTCAGCTCATGTCAGAGATCTGTAGGTGCCATGGCTCAGATGATAGCCTCTCTGGGCAGGAGGACTCTGTGGGTGCTTTTGTGCCACTATTCACTCCATCATCTCATGGATGAGAAGGGAAAGGGAGGGGCTCTTTTGGTCCAAGGACAAAAGCAAAGAGGTGGTGTAAGACATATAATGTTTTAATGTCTCTAATTGGATCAGGAAGATTAGTAAATAGAGATTAGGTGACACAAAAGGAAGAAAATCAAAGCAGAAGACATTCTCACTTCCTGGTTTAGAAGAATGAGTGCATGAAAGAGGTTGAGGTTTCTGCACGAGTAAATCTAAATGTCTAAAGACATTTTAATAAATATAAATAAGATAAAGACATAAAATAAATATAAATAAATAAATAAGATAAAGACAAGCAGGATCTTGCCTCATCAGTTTAAGAAAATGCTGTGTTCCCACCGAGAATCAGAAAGCATCTGTTGGTCATGTCAACAGCAAGTGGCACAGGAACTTCTGTATAACAAAGGTACATAATAGATGGTGCCAGGATTGCTCTGCAGTACAGGAGAAAACTTCACGCACAGTTTTTGTTTGCTTTTCCTGTTGTGTAAAAAAAAGAAAAAATTTTAAAAGGAAACTTTTAGGAAAAGAGAGCTGAGGAACACTCAGCAATTTGCCATTAATGTCTGCTCATAACAGCCCAGCATGTGGGTGTCCTGTTAAAAAGGCAATCGACTGGGACAAGCCACTGCTCTGCTCCACCAACTGCTGATGTGCTGAGGGCTTTTCCTCTTTTGTCCAGTCTGCATTTTAATTGGTACCAGGTTTTTCTGCACCTCTTTGCATCTAATGGGGACACCCTAAAAGCACTAATGAACTGTTGCTGAAAGTTCCCTTCTCTGGAGTCTGGAGCATCTCTCTGATGAGGAGAGACTGAGAGATCTCTAACCCCAACAGATATCTCAAAGATAGGTGTCAAGAGGATGGTGCTAGACTCTTTGTGGTGCCCACTGACAGGATGAGGAGCAAAGGCCATAAATGAAAATGAAAATTAAAGAAATTCCACCTCAACATGAGAAATAATTTCTTTACATTGAGGGTGGCAGAGCATTGAACAGCTGCCCAGGAAGGGCACAGAGTCTCTGGACGTGTTCCTGTGTCACCTCCTCTGGGTGATCCTGCCTTGGCAGCGGGGCTTGGCTGGATGATCTCCAGAGGTCTCTTCCAGCCCCAACAAATTGTGTGATTTTCTTTTTAATATTACTGGAAGTAGCCTTGGTCCTTTATTATCTTTAATTTGGTTTAAAAATACTTTTTCCCCATGGTTGCTTTCCTGAGTTCACAAGCTAACTAAATCCACAGCAGTCACATGACTTGGATGAATAACATTCAAGTAATTGCTAAGTAACAAAATGAACTTGCTGTCAACAGAGAGTAGAAAATACAAATTTCACTTGTATCACCAGGACAGTTGTTACCCCATGGATTAAGGATTTGAGAGGGTCCCATTTTACTTGCCTGCACTATTGAACTTGTGCTTTTCTGTCAATTGCTGACAACCTGGTTAATCAATCTGAATGTATATTCAACTGCTATCATTCATCTTCTTCAAACGCTGTTGCTACTACTTTATTTTAGACTACAGCTGCCAGTAAAAATTTATAAATATTAAGTATATATAATCTAAAATGTAGCCTCTTTATTTCCAATAGCAGTAACTAAGGTGGTTTTTTTCATATACGAATTTAACTGTAGAGGACTCCGTGCTAGTCCTTCAATACACTTTAGAACACACCAAAGAACAGATTTGTCCCTGTGGGTCCCCATCCTTTATTTCTGAAAGCACGAAGGTCTCTTTGGCCCTTTTCTCCTCAGCTCAGGGCGCGGTGTTCACTCCGCCGCTGCGATGGAAGCCCGCGGAGGAGGCAGGTCCCTGTCCTCCCCTCCGTGCGGGCTCCGGTGGTACCACCACCATTTAACGTCTGACGATCACGGTACCGGGGCCCGCCCTGCACCGGCGGCCGGCACAGCGCCCGTCCCCGGCCTCAACATGGCGAGCGGTCACGTGGGGCCGGCGCAGTGACGTCAGGGCCCCGTGAGCGGAAGTTGTCGGGGAGGCGGAAGCGGGCGCGGGAGGTGGCGGGGCCCATTAAAGCCGACGAGGCGGGCGGGGGTTGTAGCGATCGGGGTTGGGCCGCAGCGGCAGCACCAGGTAAGCCCGGCGGCACCGCAGGTCTCGGTAGCTGTTGACGGGGATAGGGGGGCGGCCTCGTCCCGGGCAGGGAGCCGCTCGTGGCCCCCTCCCCGGCGCTGGGGGCCCGCGGTGGGAAGGTGGCGGAGACGGCGCAGGCGGCGCTGTCTCGGTGCTCCTGGCCGGCTTTGCGCCGGGGTCCGGCTCGTTTGTCCGCCCCGAGGCGGGCCCAGGCGGCCGCGCTGCTGGCGCCGAGCTCCCTGGATCCGGGCCCGGCGCTGCCCTCGGGACAGTACAGGGGGGTCTCCCCAGGAAGGGCTCCTCCCCGAGGACCTTTCCCAGGATGCGCGTTTTGCCAGGCCTTTGTGGAGCCTCCTCTGCTGAGAGGCTCGTCGAGGCCCGAGTAATGCCTCCCGGGGAGGGAGCGCATTGTCTGCGGCGTGCGGAGCTGCTGTAGCTCCTCGCGAAGCCTGAAGAGGCCTTCGGGGCGGCTGATGGCCGAACAAGGGCCGGGGCTCTGAGGGGGGCGTTGGGTTGGGACGGTGAAACGCTGCTCCGGGGGTCGGTGGGGATCGCTTTTTACGTGAACCGGTAACCCCGGGAGCAATTAATCTGACCAAAGAGGCGGCCGAGGAGACTGGCAGTTATTGCGAAAGTCGGTGTGTGTAAAGCCTGGGTCAGTTCTGAGAGCTATTAGGGTGGATGTCAGAAGTGCTTTTGTCTGTGAGTGTATAATAAGGTAAATTAAGTGATAGATGCATTATTAGTTTCCATATATAGAGAGGGACTAATAAATATGGAAATGCCTGATGGGTTGTAGTTAAGACAATTGCACTCCCTATAAATAGAGGGATTATTTTAGTAGTAAAAAGGCTGTCTTAATTTGAAGTAGGGTAGGTAACCTCAGCATCAAAATGAGTATGTCTCACCTGGTAATTCTAGGCCTTTTGTTCTCAAAGCTGGAAGTTTTAATATTATCTCTTGGAAAGCTACTAATGTTTGCTGAGCTGGTATGATCTGTGTGTATGAGGTTTTTATATGTAAACTGAGAACACGTGATAGAATGAAGATCCCCCAACTCTAAGCAAGGTGTTCTTTGTTTGACACTTGCCAGCATGGAACCTTTAAAGCTCTCAGTACTTGTCACTGGCTGGCCAGCTCTGGCCTGTGCCCAGCAGATTGTGTGTCTGTGTGGGAATTGCATCTGGGGAAGTGGAGAATTCTCTTTTTAGGGGAATGGTACATAAGTAGTTATGGCACAGTGTTTGGCTGTCTGTGACTTGAAGGCTATGGTGGTACCAGTGGCATGTGAATAGTAGCTGTAGCCTGGCTGTGGTTCCAGAAGAACCAGGCTGTTAGAGTCTGTGCACCCTGCTCTCTCAGGAGCTGAATTTGAGGTTAAAGTGGGTGGAGTAATTTGAATATTCCTTGTTAAATAATCGAGGCTTCGTTGCTGTACTTACCCAGGAAGAACAAGTATACTTGTCTTTCCCCCTCTCCCTTGTGACTCCCAACAGCTGACTGAACACATGACTTGCCCTCCATGAGTGGACCCACCATGACTGCCTGGCTTTAGCCCTCAGAATTAAAGCGGCTCTAATACTGTTAACTTTCAAGCGCTGCCTTTTCTTTTTTTTCTCTCTCTTTTTTTGTTTTTTTCTTTACTCTGTGCTATTATGTTAGTATCCTAGATGGCCCTTAAATAAGAAAGGCTTTTGAAATCTGATAGCCATTTCTTGCTCTCCCAACCTGTAGTGTGAAGTAAAACTGATAAGATTGAGGGGAGTAGCTGTATTAAATATTCTTTTTCCCTGTGGTGTCATGCAGTGGTCTCTGCCCTCAAACTGAAATACACTGATAATAGCTCAGCATGGCATCACAGAGTATTCCAAGATGGAAGGGACACAAAAGGATCATAGAAGTTCAATTCCTGGCCCTGTACAGGACCCCCCCACATGTGCCTAGGAGTGTTTAAGTGCTCTTGAGCTCTGGCAGGCTTGGGGCTGAGGGCACTTCTCTGGGGAGCCTGTTCCAGTGCCCAGACACCCTTTGGGTGAAGAGCTTTGTCAAAGTAGTTTTTGGCTGGATATAGGGAAAAAGTGTCATGCTGTTGTTGTGATCCTGTCACGATAATGAAGAGGTGGGGAGCAGGACACCCCGAGTTGTACCTTCAGGGTGACAAGAGTTTAAATAACTGTGTTGCAGAGTCTGAAGTACAGGCATCCTGGCCCTCCTGCTGAAGCCAGGGAATCAAACTCTTTGAGGAGCACAGATGTTACAATATTGATAAATCCTTAAATGAAAGTGTAAAATATACAAACTCTGCTCTGGAGTGACCTGGGGAAGATATGATTTTGCTTAGTTTGCTAATCAAAATGAAGGCTTGTGAGCAGGAGGGTTACCAGATTTATTTTCTGCACTACCTTCTTAAAGCTTATGTTTTAAGATACTTGTATTGGAAGATTTTGAGAATTACCTGTTGGAGCAAATCTTTGGCAAAGCTTGTCCTTGAGGAAACGTGACAGTTACCATCAAACCATCTATGCAAAACTGTAAATAGCTCTGTCTCTAACATGTATGGGATTGTGCTCTGACTTCTGTGTTAAAATGAGACTGCTTTATGCAGAACTTAACACTTGGCTGTAAACAAAATTGCCTGTGCTTGATTAGGGTGTGTTTTTAAATGCTGTGTTGTGAGAGGGGGTTTGCAGGTATGTATCTTGAGAGTAAGGACTATGAAATAGGGCACTTGGATGTTTGCATCCTCTGAAACTGGTGGATGATGTGGGCTCACAGGTGAAACTTTTTGTTTCATGTCCCTGCCTTTAGAACACAGTGATTGTTAGGTTCAATTTACTTCAGTTACTTTGTGAAGCAAGTACAGAGCCCTCACCTTGCACATGTCCAGTGTTTTCTTATGTCTTCTGGGCTTCTCCTTGGCTGTGACCTGACCTGCTCTCAAGTCTGTTACTAGGGTCTGATGGACCTAAGATTCTCTTGCAGAGCTATAGAGTAATTTAAAGATTGTTGCTTCCACAGAAGGGAGTCCAGCTAAAACCTTACCTAAATGCTGAAGTTGGTTGGGCACTAACATGTGCTGCTTGTCTGACAGCAATCTTGCATCCTTCACATGCTTCATTCTTGCACAGCTTTGTCTTGATAATTGCAGTTTAATTGCCTGATGAGTTAGGGTTGAGTTGGCTTCCCTCTGCAGCTTCTTAAAATGATCTTTTGTAGTTGCTGTGTAACAGTCTGCCTTCAGAAATAGCTGTGACCAGAGATTGTGAGGATAAAAATGTCAGTGTCTGCAGCATCAATCCAAACACGAGCTGTGCATCTCAAAACTGAATTAGGTATGGATAATTAATTGAATGACAATTGTTAATATACCATTTCTTATTTCCAATATACCATTGCTTATTTCTACAGTGAGGGATTTGATTGAAGGTCCCATTTCTTTTTAAATGCACCTTGAGTAAAGCTTACAAATGAGCGTCCAAGGTCAGGAGCTGCACGTGTGCTGCTCAGAAATAGCAGGTGATGAAGGGATACCCCTGTGTCACTTGGTTCTCCTCTGGCTCCTGGTGTGCTTGTTGCTTTTGCTCTCTGTTGGTAGGGATGCAGTTCCCAATCCCAGCGTGCTGCTGCATTTTGTGCTGGCAGAGATCTGCCCTGGTGATGTCATCATTGCTGTCAGCACTGCTCCTGCGAGGCTGCTCCTCCTCTCCTCCGATGCCAGCAACCAGCACTCTGTCTGTGGGGGAAGCTTTGTCAACACTGCTGTTGCTACCTCGTGGTCAGTGACCCTGGGAAGGGAAGAAAGCTCATCAAGGCCACTGAAGTGTGTTGATTTGCAGCTTATCTCAAACAGCCTTGACTTCTTTTTCCAGGAAACCTGGTATTGAGGCCATGGCTGTCTTCATAGAGCAGTGAAGCTTCAGGATGGAGTGCACTGCCTTTGAGATAGGATTGAAGTGTAAACCTGTGGCACTGATTTCTGTCTGTATGATTTAAAGGCACTTGATATAGTGAATGATTTGCGTTTTCTATGCATAACCACTTAAAATGACAATTTAAGGTGACTAATTGTGTCTAACTGTACTTGGATGAGTTTCAAGCAGAAATTGTTAAATGAGATATACTAAATCTTAATGTCAGTTTAAAAACCCTATATTTTTCTTGAGTCTGTCCTATATACTGTAACTTTGGCCACTTGAGAGAGAAGGTGGACTAGTGAAGTGGAGGCCAGCAACTGGAGCTGCCTTCAGAGCTGACCTGCCTGGAGGACCTGGACCTTGGTTACTAAGGCTACCAGTTTATCTAACAAGTCTGTGCTGAGCCCTTGAACTCTTTCCAGCTGGATGCAGAATCATCTTCAAAGTAACCTGTCTGGTGCTTATCTCCCTCAAGTAGGCTGAGTCACTCAGCTCCCAGACATGGATAATGATATCTGGAGTCCAAACTGGCACGGTGGTGACATTGTCTTGAGCATGAGCAGTGAGGTTTTAGCTGAGACATACCTAGGCCTGACCCTTTCCCTCAGCCTAACAAGATGCCAGTTGCCCACAGAGGTCTCTTAACCTCACCATGCAAGTAAGGTGTTTATTGGACCTTTGTGGAGCTTCATCAAGAGAATAGGTGAAGTGGTAAAGTATTGGTGCAGGATCTATGCAAGAGGTATGAGGGTAGGAAGTAGAGTGTGAAACTGAGTATCATCCACAGTACAGATTCCTTGTTAGTCACTGACTCAGCTGTCATGGCAAGCTACCTGTTGCACTCCCATCCTGGTACTGAAATACTTGTCCTTCCTGCTCTGCAAACCACATTTGCATAGTAAGAGGTATTGAGTGTGTGTAGGATCAAGAGTTCTGCTTGCAGATCAAGGTGTAGTTCTTACATTACAACCTGTCCCTACAGAAAGCTTCCTCTCTGGAAGACTCATCACTGACAACAGGACCTCCTGGAAGGAGGAGTAATGCTTTTGTCATTAGTGTTGATCTGGTGCTTCTGTACATCTGCTGTTCTGCTAATAGGCTCTCCTATCATTACTTGTCTTTTCTCCTCTGTCAAGCTTCTTATGCTGTAGGAGGCACAATATTCACTCTCTGATCTGAGTATCAGGTGTAAGTTGCAGCCTCTGGCAGACCTCCTCAGGGCTGTCATTTGGCTTGGTCAAAGTCTCCTTTTAGTCTCTTGTTTCCTGTCCAGCCTCTAGGAACTCTGGCAGCCAGGAGTGGATAAACAAGGCTTGTTTACCACTGACAAGGTCTAAGATCTGTATTTTGCTTACCACTGCAAAAGCTATCTATTTGTGTTTCTGAAACTGAAAGCATGACAGGAATGTGTGAAAACTTAAACTGTAATCAAAACTAGAAATGAATCTGAGCACTTAAAAAATATTATCACATCTGGTAAATAGCTAACAACTCAACTGTTTGTCAGTGGCCTGGCTAACTTAGAATGTTTTGAATTGGGCAGCCTTATCTTCTGGACACATAGATTAAGGCCCAGCTGCCTCTGGCACTGTGTTTGTTTTACAGAAAGCAAAAAGTGAATTGTGACTCAGGGTATGGCCTGGTGTGAGAGCTGTGCCAGGCTCTTGATATTCATGTCAGGGTTACTAAAACTGTTGGGTGGCTCCACTAGCTGGGTGGGCATGTGCCAAAAGGCTGACAGACACCACTGTATAAACTGGGCTGTATGAGCACCATATCTGTGTTCCATTTAGTTCAAGATTTATTTTACTGATGGGAAAGCTGTCCACCAAGGAGGCCGTCGTGGTAGAGGCCTCATGGAAACTGTGCTGGTGTAGCTGCAGTGCTTTGCGTAGGCAAGGCCCTTAGTCAAGACACGTGGCTTGTTGCCTAGTGTCTCCCAGCAGCCAGCTATGTGCTCAACTCTCCTCCCACATCCTGAGATTGTCTCCCCCAGGGCAGAATAGGGGAAGTTAAGCTTGTTCTGATAAAGGGGGAGGGGTGTTAAAGCAAGCATGCCTGTTCTTGTAACAGCTTCATCGTTGGTGGAAATCTGCTGGGAGCTACCTGAAATCCTGTAGGATTTAACAGGGGAACTCCTTCCTGGAAGGTAGGGGCACAGCAATACTGATTCTTGAGTGACATTCCATTCTTGACATGATTTCAGCCTCCAAGAGAAGGGTAGCAGAAAATCTTGAGACACTTGCTATCAGTCTGTTAGGGTATGTCTGCCCAGTCCTGAGAGGATATTTGGTGTAAGCGCCATTTAGCTGCTGGAGGAATCAGTGGACTAAAACTTCATGACTAGAAACATCCAACTTTCAGTGAAGCTACTGCATTTGGCTTTCTTGTAAGGATGTCTTCCTATAAGCTGAAGACTTCTACTTCAGCAGCCCTGGCTTTCTTTCTGGGAATCCTGATCTTTATTAGCGTGTAGCGTTAACTTCAAAAGGAGCTTCCTGGACTCCTCTCCTGCCACAGCTGTAGTCTCTCATACCTGCTACCCACTGTGGAGATGATGGGAATCATCCTCAGGTTGTCAAGGAGCAAAGTGATTCCCCAGGCTGGCTGCCCAGCTTAGCTGGCTGCGTCCCTGGTGGCATTTTCTTCACTCCCTTCCTCCCATTAATTTGGCTTAGTGTGTTTATCACCTGGAAGAGCCTACATGTGCTCCTGTGATGTTAGGCTTAGCAGCAGTCTGGGCAAAGTAGACAGCAAGAAATGTCCTCCAGACCTTTCACACTGCTCCTAAGCACACTGTTGGTCTGATTGAACATGGAGAAACATCTGCTGTGGTACTGTAAGCAAATACATTTTCATGGTTGTTTTACTCCCACTTGCAAACCATGTAGTCAGATCAACATGATGCCTCGTCACAAGAAGGTGGCTGTTATGATATCTAAAACAATAGAAATCAGAGATCAGTTTTTGGCGTTAAGAGTGGGGTCTACTCCTAAGTAGTTTGGACTTTGTAGGGTAGAGTAATTCATTATGGCAGCTTTACAGCAAAAAACTTGTTGAGTTCTACAGCTAGTATTTAAACTTTGTGCAGCATAGAACAACTCTCATCTGCCAGGAGGTGTGACAGGCCTGTGAATCAGTGAGGCAGAAATGCCAAGAGGTATAACAGGCCTGTGAACCAGTGAGGCTTGGACTGAAGAGCTTGGCTTTTAGAACTTGGGCTATGAGCCTAACTGATCATATGCATCAGTGCCCCTCAGGAATGCAGTGCTCTCCAAATCTCAGCCCTAAGGGAGCCACAGCTGAGCTGAGACCTCAGGCAGGGCAGACCCCTTCTCATGTGCAAGTCCTGTGATTTCATTGCAGGCATGGCTCCTACCAGTGGCATTGCTTCTGCCTTCCCTGTGTTGTCTGGACTCTGGCATGGCTCTTGTCACTGAGCTCTGAGTCCTTTCCCACATCAGGGATGTGTGATAGGGCCTTCACCTGAGGACTGAGGGGATGTCTGAGGCAACCAAAAACCTTACTAGCACTGACAGGAATGTCTTACCCAGTACAGGCTCTGGAGCTTCCTTGATCACACCGAGAATCTATTATGCTCAAAACTGTTCCAAAGCTTCTATTTCCCAGCTGAGTTTTCTGCCTGTTTCTCCAAGCTGTGTGTTTGCCCATCATTCTCTTCCTTTAGCACTGAACTATCTTAAGAGCATGTTACCCATGAACAGGACGCAGCAGAATATTTGTGTAAGGCTGGTGTCAGCTCCTCTGGGAGCTACTTCAGACCATGTCAGTTGCCTTTTAACACCAGTTTGGCGCCCGGATTGAAGCAGACAATGACCAGAACTTGAAGTCATGTGGCTGAGCTGCTGCTGCTGGTTCCTAAGCTTCACCCAGTTCGAGAGCAGCTGCTCCAGCACTGGAGGCTGCAACTCCACCCTCAAAAGGAGGTGAAAACTTACTGCAGACAGCTGTAGTCTAAAAAGCTAATTCCTCTGAGATACTGAACCATGTTCCAAGATTCAGTTTTGATTTGAGCCATGTCAGTGTGCTAGCAGGCATCTAAAGCTCTAGGCTGTTCTTCAAGAAGGTGAAGCTTTTGGCATAGGACTCTCAGATGGGGATGAGATATACTGGACATACACCTGACAGCTTGCAATATAATGTTTTGCACAAGGTATCAAAAATTAAGTTGTAGCTGAGACTTCCAGCTCCATGAGCAGAGGTAATTTCTGTCTCACAGGGCTGTCTGGGAAAGGTACCAACTGGACAGAAGCCTGCTCTTGGTGGAGCAGTAAGCAGCAGGCAGCTGAGCTGCTCCTCTTGAGGGAATGAGGAGCTGTGCTTGAGCTTTTGGCTGGGTACCAGCAGGAGGGAATATATTGCTTAGAGCAGCAACGTAAATGTGTTGGGAAGAAGGAGGTGGAAATCAGTTTTGAGATGCTCCTGATAGAACAGCAGATAGTGTACCCTTCCAGTGAAGCTGTCACAGGAATATCTTGCCAGCTGCTTTTGGTGTGGGCTGTACTTGAACTGACTGCTTCTCCGTGGTGCATCTGTGAGGCCTGAAGGCACCTCAGATTCTATGGACCCTAGGAGCCCGTTGCTGTCAAAAACAACCTGTTTACAGGAGCAGTTCTTGCAAGTTGTCAGCCCGAATGACAAGATGTTCCTGATTTCCTCTTTAGACACAGCATGTGTCCCCACTAAATGTGAGGCTTTTCTTGATGGTCTTTCCAGTGAGCTCGGGAAGCTGAGCTCCTGATAGTCCTGTCATGGGAGTGGAAGAGTACTGTCCTGCTTGTGCAGCCTTTGTCAGTGCAAGACTCAACCTGCCTTATAACTTCCTACACTTCTGTAGTGGTCCTCAGTGTGAGGATGCTGGATACATGTTCCACCCATAGAGCACCCAGGTTTGGTATGAAGGCTCTGTAGCAGTCAAAAACATCAAAGGCAGGCGTATTTCTAGTTTATTCCTTGAAGGCAACTTAGCATCTCTTAAGCCATGTTGATATGAAATTAATAGCTCCTGCTGATTGTCTTGTGGCTACTGCTGTGCTTTTGCCCAGCTGAAAAGACAGGACTTCTGTCCTCCTTGGGGGCTATTGTGTCACTCTTGAGAGAATGCAAGTGGCATGTTAAATGTTGGTATCCCTTGGTCTCAGATTTGTGTTGAACTGTTCAGGCAGTTACTTGTAGCTTTGTATTGGTTGACATCTTGTTAGCAATGTCTGTCTGAGGGGCTAGTGGGAACCAATCTGTTGTTGAGTTGTAACTGGTAAAGCTTGTTCAGCTCCATCTGGGGCTCTGCTGCAGCTGGAGTTTGAGGCATCAATACAAAGGGTATCTGGACTGCTCAGACAGTCTGCAACCAGGAACTGTGACTCTGGTTAACAAATGGCAATAACAGGCTATGCCTTTCCTTAGGATGAGGCCTTGCTTTTTCAGAGTAGCTGAAAAATTTGAGCAAATTCATGTATCTACTCAAAGGTTTAGCTAAAGTATGGTAAGGTACAATGTGACCATCTGGCAGGTGGTATCTGCCAGGCTGTTTGGTGTGGTTGGTCCTCTAAAAACAGGACAAACATTCAGTGACCATATCATTTCAGTGGCTGAAAATCTAAGCAGACATAAGCCCTTGAGATGCCAAACATGCTAGGGAACTTGCTACTTTTGAGAGGGAACTGGTTCAGTCTGGCTGAGCTAGTCCTGAATCATATTTCTAGCTTCAGTTTCCTTGAAGAAATGCTGAACTCGGGGAGGGAAGAGGGAATAAAAATAGCTCTCTGTAGTACAGAGACGTCCATGCAAGAGAACAGTGAGTAGAGGTGCTGTTTCTGTGTCAAAAGTGCAGTTAGCTGTATTTTGGGACACTTTTCCTGCGTTTCAAGACAGAAGATTCTTTCAGACCACAAGGGTAACTTGTGGGTCACTGTGGTGAGCATGCTGCTGTATGTAGTAGCCTCTGATGGAGACCTGATCTGTCCACATCAGCTTGTTCATGGTGGATGTTTTTGCTCAAGGTCCTGTGGTATAGTGGAAAGTGGAAGCTCATCAGCCACTGTTGTGTCGTGTGGCAACAGTGTTCATGGTGTCCAGGGTGGTTACAGGCACCGGGAGGGAAACAGACCAGATGAGTCTCTTTTGTTAAGCACAGAGTTCATTTTATTTTCCTGCCCCCACCCTGAGTCGGGGTGGGAGGAGAGGGCGAGAGGTGAGAGAGAGAACCCCAGCTCATCTCCCCTTAAGTGGAGGGTCTGGGGCCAAGGGCAGGTAAGGGCATTGACCTGAAGCCAATGGAGACACACCGAGGGGGAAGGGACCACAAGGCCAAGGTCATTGAGGGGGAGACAGAACTGACCAAACCACTGTGTACAGAGCACATTGGAAGTATCCCCTCAGGCAGGAAGGGTAGCTAGGGTCTGTCTTGCTAAGGCCAGACCCTGGGTATTACATTGAGTAGTGGCTGAAAGGACTCCACAAGCCACAGCACTTAATACAGAGCTGCAGTGCTTCAGGTTCAAATACACCTTTTTGTGGGATACCTGCTTACTCCTGTGCTGCCTGCTGGGACAGGGAGCAAAACTAGGTATCCATAACTCTTTGAGTCTAGCTCTGCTCAATGCCTGCTGCCCTACCACTTCATTCCTTGGTATGGTGTTAAATATTCCTGGCGGAGGACAAGGGAAGATGCACTGTCCAACATCCTCACTTCAGCACCAAGCTGGTTTCTAGCAGAAGGTGCAAGTGGCAGACTGATAGCTGTAGTAACAGGGAACTCTGGTCAAACATTCCAGCCTCTACAGACATGTTAGGATTGTGACTCCAACTGTTCAATAGCAAAGCTGAAACAGAAAAGACTGCTCAGCAGCTTCCAAAGTGTATGGCTATGCTGCTGCTTAGGGAGCCTTGTCTTCCTAAGGTGAGATTCCCCTGTGGCTGCATGCTTTCATGGCAAAACTGTCCGTGTGCAACTTAGAATACTCCTTTTGCAAGGCCTGCTCCTGTTAAAGCATAGCTAATCTGAGGTCTGGTGAGCCATCAGTGCAAACTACTACTGTTCCTTCCTTATATCAACCCAGTAAATGTTAAAGTGCCTACATTGTGACTTGACATGTGAATGTCTCTAAGGAATTTGTAACCCTCCATTTCTCCTTTGAGTAAAAGCAGCTGTCTTAATATGGCAAGGGAAAGGACAGTTGTAATGTACTCTGAAGCAAGAAGGGAAACCTAATTAGACTTGGCATAGGCTTTATTTGCTCTTGCATCTGAGCTGTAGCGCTATGAAGCTTCATAGGATGGGTTTTGACTCTTCCTTGAAAGATCAGCTAAGCCAGTGACACTTGCAGGTTAGGTGTTAGGGATTTCTCCTTGCTACTCCTGCAGGTCAGTGGTAAAGGTAGCAATAACAGTATTGTGGGAGAATGTGCTGTACCAGCTTAGTTTCCTGAGGGTCAGCATATCATTAATGGCTTGTTTGCTTAGAGAATAGGCATTAAAAATGGAGTGGAAGATCTCTTCTCCTGTATTAGAGACAGCTGTGTCATTTCTTTGGCATCATTTAAGCCAGGGGGAGGAGTGGAGCTGATTGGTCTCTTGCCTGATGTGGAGTGTCTGGTGGCTCCTGAGCAGGGCTGGCTGGGTGTGCTGCTATAGACGGTGTTCTGAGCAGTCCTGCAGATGACCTCGCAGAATCAGAAGGATTTCATGCAGTGTAAAACAGAGCTGAGTCTTGGATCAAACCTTAACTAACAAGTTTTTCTTAGTGATGCCTCTGAAAAAGGAAGTGTTTATTCATAAGTGCTCCTGGGATTGGACACAAGCCCCATGTGGGCTCTCACTGCCCTCTGAAGGGCGTGTGCCTCAACAGGGCACTGCTCTGAGTAATCGTGTCAAATGCCATAAGGCAAGACACGCTGCATTATATAGTGCAAAACAGTCTTAGTGCTGAGTCAGTGGCACTCCAGCCTATCTCAACTCAACCATTTTCTGCGGGACCTGAAAATGTTTCCTTGTACTGGGCAAGGAATAACTCTGAAGTGTTGGTCTGTTTATGCCTGCAGTGATATTAAAGAGGGCTTGGCCCATCAGCTGGCTGAGCTTCAAGGCAGCATCAGTCAAGCCTGGTGGAACAAGGGTGTGAGACAGGGCAGTGTCCACTGCTAGTCCCTGGCAGGGCAGGAGTTCCTCACTGTCTCACAGCCCATACCAAATATGAAGCTGTGGCAGCTTCTCCCGTGCTATGGCTCACATCCGTTGCATCACCTGGGATGGAAGCTGAGTGTCTCACCTGCCTGGTGTTGATGGAGCAAGTGACAGCCCTTCACTCGGCTGGATAGCCTTTCAGCTATGACAAGGAGTCAGTGTCAGCTCTGACTCAGCCTGACTTCCTGTGTCTGCAGGTGACTGCTCAGCTGAGTTACTTCTAAGGTGATGAATCTTGACAGAGCAGTTTTTCCCTTCCCTCATAGTGGGACTTCAGGCTATGTTGAACTTGGGAGATAAGCATCCAGTGTGATTTAGTGTTGCAATTTAGGGCTCTGCAAATCCCTCCCTAAGCATGAGAAATAATGCCAGCTTGTCCAAAGCTGCTTCAAATACCAGGAGGCAGTGAGCTGCAGCAGCAAGTGATATTTGAAACACTCTGAGGAAAATACAAGCAGTTCCCAGAAGCATGCTGGATTCTGGCACAGCCACTTCTGGGTGGTTGTTTTCCTCTGTCCTGAGGAAATCAGGTGACTTGCACTGGACCTGAACCTATGCAGATGTTTTTCATGACAGTTCAGTGTACACAGATGTCTTTTAGCTGTTTTAAAGCTCTATTCACTTGCTTCTTGCTCCATCTGGGCTGCTTGTGCTGTACAAGTCTCTGGCTTGGCTGACAAAAGTGTCACTGGTTATGTGCTTTGCGAACACAGGAGATGCAGACTTGAAGGAGCTCCTGTGGTCTGTTCTCCCCATGGATATGGTGGATCTTGGCAAGAGCACGAACAGAGCTGAATGTTGGTGTTGTTGACAACTTTCAGCTGGCTCTATCTTGGTGAGCATAGCTGGGCTGTCAGTTGAATCAGTGAACAATGCAGTCCACTGGAAAAGAGAGGTGTTGACAGCTGGAGAAACTGTCCTCCACATGCTCTCTGGCATGTGCTAACACCAATCAAAGTGTGTCATGGGCCCTGTGGGTGACCTCTCACGGCTGCTCATTCCACAGCCCCTGGCTGTTATGTCCTTAGCACCAAGTCCTGTTTAGATGTATCTCAAGGATCTCATGAAATTATGCAGGAAATAAAACCCAGAAGGGCCAAAGCCCAACTAGAACTTAATTTGGCTAGTGCTGTAAAAGACAATAAAGTGTTTTTATACCTTAGCAACAAAAGGAGAGCTACAGGGAATCCCCATCCTTTATTAGATGTGGGGAGAGACAGTGATAAAGGATGAGGAAAAGCCCTGCTGCGTGACTTCAACACACGCTCAAGACTCTGCGGCTGTGTGGGTGCACACTGAGGGGGAACTGGTGGAAGTGCTTCCTGATCCCCTTTCAACCCAGCAGTCATGGCTCCCTTGGGAGGTCCCAGTGGGCTGGAAGTTGGCAAATGAAATGTCCACCTACAAGAAGGGTAAGAAGGAGGATCTGCAGAAGGCCTGGTAGTCTGACCTTGGTGCCAGAGAAGGTTATGGAGCAGATATCTCAAATGCCATCACGCAACATGTACAGGACAACTGGGGATCAGGCCCAGTGAGCATGGGTTTAGGAAAGACAGGTCCTGCTTGACTAACCTTGTCTCCTGTGACAAATTACACTCCTTAGTGTATCAGTGAAAGATTGTGGATGTGGTCTATCTGGATTTTAGTACAGCCTTTGACACTGTTTCCCACACCATTCTCTTGGAGGAGCTGGCTGCTCATGGCTTAGACAAGTGCACTGTTTTCTGGTAAAGAACTACCTGGATGACTGGGCCCAGAGAGTGGTGGGGAATGGAGTTACATCCAGCTGGCAGCTGGTCACCAGTGCTGTTCCCCTGGGATTCAGTACTTGGCCCAGTCTCGTGTAATGTCTTTATCAATGCTTTGTGTGAGGGGATCAAGGGCACCCTCAGTAAATTTGCAGATGACTCCAATTTAGGTGGAAGTGTTGATCTGCTGGAGGGTAGGAAGGGCCTGCAGGGGGATCTGGACAGGCTGGATCAATGGGCCAAGGCCAGTGGTGTGAGGTTCAACAAGGTAAAGGTAGACCCTGCCTTTGGGTCACAACCCTGCATCTCCAGGCTGGGGGCAGAGTGGCTGGAAAGCTGCCTGCCAGGAAAAGATCTGGGGATGTTGGTTGACAGCAGCTGAACATGAGCCCAGGTGTCCCTGGGTGGCCAAGAAGGCCAGTGGCATCCTGGCTGTATCAGCAATAGTGTGGCCAGCAGGAGCAGGGCAGTGACTGTCCCCTGTACTGGGCACTGTTGAGGCCACAGCTCAGATCCTGGGTTCAGTTTTGGGCCCCTCACTACACAAAAGACATTGAGGTGCTGGAGTGTGTCCAGGGAAGGGCAGTGGAGCTGGGGAAGGGGCTGGAGCACAAGTCTCCTTGGGAGTAGCTGGGGGTGTTTAGCCTGGAGAAGAGGCTCAGGGGGACCTTATGGCTCTGCAACACCTGAAAGGAAGATACAGCCAGGTGGAGGTCGGTCTCTTCTCCCAAGTGACAAGAAGAGGAAACAGCCCCAAGTTATGCCAGGGAGGTTTAGATTGGATATTAAAGAAAATTTCTTCACTAAAAGCACTGTCAAGCAGTGGAATGGGCTGCCCAGTGCAGTGATGGAATCACCACCCCTGGAGGTGTTTAAAAGCCATGTAGTTGTGGCACTGAGGGACATGAGTTAGTGGTGGCTTGGCAGTGCTGGCTTAATGGTTGGACCCACTGGATGATCCTAGAGGCCTTTCCCAACCTAAGCAGCCCTGTGACTGCGAGGTGGGTGCAGTCCAAAAGGTGTAGCTGTAGGTGCATGAGGGTGCTCCTTCAGCTCCTGCAACATTTACTGGCAGCAATGTCTAAAGCACTTCATGTCTTCTAACCCTCAAAGCTTGAGATTATTAAGATCTTTTGCAGCTGGACTGCATCTAGTGAGAGGCTTTTACATCTTGAGGCCTCCTGTAGTAGTGGGGTGAAATGGGTGTAGTTATTTAGCACATTAGGCTGTTGTGTATCCTAGGAAGCACACAGGATCAAGCTGCTTGGAAGACATAAATCCCTGTTATAGTAGCAAAGGCCTTTTTAGCTGTAGAAATCAGGAACAGCTTCTGAAGAGTATGGGTTGTGTGCTGTAATGAATGTGACATAGCAGGATGGGGATTTTAGGGTACCAAGCCCCATATATAAGGGCTAAGGCCTGTTGTCAAGGATCTTTGAAGTCAAGTAGCACTTGACTATGGGCATCTTGTGGCTCCTCTTGCTGGACTGAACCTGCAGGGCTCCTTCAGGAAAGCCAAGAAGTCCTTGTGCTGTAGAGCAGGTCACTGCCAAAACAGGGTCTGTGATCTGATCTGGAACAGAAGAATGGCTGGCCCATCCCCTCCCCAGAGGTGTGGAGAAGGGCCTTATGGCAGGATGGGTGTGCTCAGTCACTGGCAAGACCTTGTACTTGCTCTCACTGTGCTCAAGTGTATCCAGAAGTGTATTTAGGCTTGCTGTAGCTGGTGAACTTGTAGCTGCCTCACTGATCTGAAGGAGAACTGGAAGCAAATAAATGTGGAACTCTGAAGTTCAGCTCTCTTGCTAGTTGGATGGACCATTAGTGGCCACTTTAGAGCCTCCTGCCTATGAAGTTTTTCAGCTGCAGGATGCAACTGAACGAACAAGCCGTGGAGTAGATGACCATCAGTAGGCTGAATGTTGGGGTTTATCACTGTAACCTTATTACACCAAAAGCTGAGGTGGCAGTAGTCAGCTTCCTGTGCCCTCAGAGAAGCCCCGGAGTCTGGTAGCAGTTTGCTTTGTAATTCAGCTGTCCTGTGTGGCTGTTGCAGCTGCTCCAACCCCTGCATGTTCTTGGGGTTTGGTTCTTTCAGAAAGCACAGCTGCTAGAGAAAGCTACTACTTCTCTAAGCTCATGATGGAGGAAATGCTGGGGGATTTTTTCTTATTTTTTTGCTGGGAAACTACTGAACAGCGCAAAAAAGCTTGAGTGTGGTATTAGAGACTTGCCTGTTTACCCCTCACTGTGTGGCATGGGTAAGAATTATTAGCCTGTGTCGGGAACTGGTACTATTTACTGCACTTCCTCAAGTCAAAGGAGATGGCTTGGGGTAGTATATCTACCAAATGGCCTGGGAAAAGGATCCAGAGGGGTCTTGGTACAGTAAATGACAAGTGCTCGGCTCATCTGCCTTTTGGTATTAAATTGCCACTGCTGGTCTGACATGGCTCAGCCTGTGCAGTGGCAGACACATGGTCAGCACTGAGTGTAGCCTTGAATTGGAGTCTGGTTTCAGGAGTGCTGGGCCCTGCCTGTCGTTGGCTCCTTGCTGGGAGTCAGGTTTCTCAGACTCCAAATTTGCTGCTTGCTTTCTTGGAGGAATGATATACTAATGGTCTGTGATGGGATTGTTTTTCCTTTCTAGAGTGAAAGATGACTTCTAGGAAGAAAGTGTTACTGAAAGTCATCATCCTTGGAGACTCTGGGTAAGTGGAAGAACCATTAAGGTGCTCATCTGTATCTGGCTAGAGCAGCCCTCTTGACTAGTGGGAGCCTGGATGCACTGTAAGATCTCAGCAGTGCTGGGAGGAGAGGTTTTACAGCCTATGGTAGCTGTGTTACCTCACAGGTCTAAGAACTCCTCTCCACCCTCTGTCTTGAATATGTCCCTGAAGTTTAGTATCTTAAGGTCCTGCCACAATATTAAATGGGAAAAATGTGTTGGGCAGACCACTGGAGTAGCAGAGAGGAATAGCCTTCTGCAAGGAGGATGTGTTATTGGAATGAGTGCTTCACTTAAAAAAAAAAAAAAATAGACCCCCAAACCACCAGTAAGCATTCTTAGGTCACTTCCTAAAATTCTGTCTCTGTCAGAGACATAGTTTGTACCGAGCCATCTGCTTTGCTTCTCTGGGCTAGCTGGAGCATGCTCCTTGGAGTGAAAGGCTTTGCTCTGTGCTCTCAGCAAGGAGTCTGCTCTGTTGTCATGGGTTATTTTGCTGTGCAGGCTGTAACCTGATTCCCATGACATAAGGTTTATTTATACTGTTGTGCCCAGCAAGCTGTTGTTCAGGGAGTGTTTCTCAGCCACACAGAGGGCATTTGGGCCTCTAAGCTTGCTCTCTGGGGAGGATCTTCACCTCTGGGTGCCTAGCATGTGTGTTTGTGAGCTGTTGCCATCTGAGATTGTCTGGTTTTCCACCTCCTCATTCTGCAGAGGGTGAAGATTACTGTTTGTGTTGGGTTTCTCTGAAGCACTTCGTCTTCCAAAATTGCCTTCATGGTCATGATGTGATACCTGTTCCTTACCAAGGATCAGATCAGTGATGGGGAAGTTAGGTTTCTTAGGATGTAATCCTTTGGATCCTTGGATAGCTAATGCTCTTACTCAGCCAGTGCCTCAGCATGTCTTGGTGTGCAAGCCCCTTCTTGCAGAGGTGGGTGCTTTATACCCTGCTTGAAAAGCCAGAGGTTATGGGCAGGGAATGGCACTGGAATGTTCTCTTCAGGGTGATTAACTCAAACATCGTTGTAGAAACAGCCTACCAAGTTTGTCTTTCTTTTTTGTGTTTTTGTGCAGGGTGGGAAAGACATCACTCATGAACCAGTATGTGAATAAGAAATTCAGTAACCAGTACAAGGCTACGATAGGCGCAGACTTCCTGACAAAAGAGGTGATGGTGGATGACAGGCTAGTGACAATGCAGGTAAGGAGGGACTCTGCTCCCTGCTGCAAGAGGTACCATCACCCCACTTGTGTGGAGGCATCTGCTCTGATGTAGCCCAGACTGCTGTAGGGGTTAGTGTACTGGGTGTGAATCTTGTTTGCACTATACTTCTGTTAGATGTAAGTGCTTCTGGGCTTCTCTACAAATTTTTCCATGGGCTGAACAAGGGAATGCAAAGATTAATCTGGGTTCAGCTAACAGCAGTGTTGCTAGGCCCTGTTTAAAAAAATGGATTTGGTACTGTCAAGTAAACTAGATCTTGTTAGAAAGATTAACTTCACTGAAGTTCAACTGGAAAGGGGTGGGAAAGGACTCCCTAGGTCAACCATTCGTGTCACCCAAGTCCTGTGGGTGTAGTGTTAACCTGCCAGCCTGCTTATGTCTCTGGTATCTGAAGCTTTCATCTCCCCGTGGTGAAATTGACTGCAAGGCAGAAAAAGCTGCAGCTATCAGAGGCATGTCTGGACTCTGGTATCCCGGTGCATCCAAGCACTGCAGGCAGGTCATCTGCTGACCCTAATACCCAAGTCCTGCTTGCCCAGAACAAGGGGTATGTCCCTGGCTGAGGCTGAACACGAAAAGGGTCAGCTATCTTTAGAAGGTGTTTCTGGCTCTTGATGCTTAGTACCTGTAGAAATCCCCAAGCCTTCAGGTGCTGCTGTCTGCCTGGCTGGGGGCTATATATACACCTGGTGGGGAGTTTTGGAATAATGCCCTAATTGCAGGCTGACTGTGTCAGAGTAGAGCTGGCTTATCTGCCCTGTCTCTTGCTCCAGATATGGGATACAGCAGGCCAGGAACGATTTCAGTCTCTGGGAGTTGCCTTCTACAGGGGAGCAGATTGCTGTGTGCTGGTATTTGATGTCACGGCTCCCAACACGTTCAAAACCCTAGACAGCTGGAGGGACGAATTCCTCATTCAGGCCAGTCCAAGGGATCCTGAAAATTTTCCTTTTGTTGTGCTGGGAAACAAGATTGACCTAGAAAACAGACAAGTGAGTACTGGGACTTATTAACCTCCTCTTAGGAAATTGCTGGAGTGGGGGACCTTGTATAGAAACACAGGAGGGTTACCTGAGAAGTGGGAGTGGGAGGTGCCTGAGAGTGACTCAGATGTTGTCTGCCACCTGAGAAGGGCTTCTTGTGCCTGGAGAGGTCAGAGTGCTGTGCACAGCATGCTCCTGCCCACTGGTGGAAGGATTGCAGCAGCTTCCTGGGGAGGTGCAAGTAGAGGAGCTGCTTCTCCTCCCACAGATGTGCTGAGCAGTTCCTATGGGAGCAAGCCAGTGCTCTGTGGTCTCACTTCCCATGGGCATGGTCCTCCTTACCCTGGGGCTGGGTTTGTCAGGTGGTGGGAAGTGGTCTCCTGTGTTCTGTTTCAGGGCTGCAGCTTTGATGAGGTCAGAGCTGCTTGGGTTGGATATGAGGGATCTCTGGCTTTGCCCTGAAATTAAAACCCCTCCTTGCATAGCAGAAGGTAGTGATGCTGCTGTCTGTCCACCTAGGTCACCACAAAACGGGCACAAGCCTGGTGCTACAGTAAAAACAACATCCCCTATTTTGAAACCAGTGCCAAGGAGGCCATTAATGTGGAACAAGCTTTCCAAACGATTGCACGAAATGCACTTAAACAGGTAGGAAGGGGGCCAGTGTGCATCCCTGTGGCGGTGCTGTGGGCTCACCCTCAGCCTTCCCCAGCTCCTTGCATGCTGGGAGTTGTCTGCAGAGCTGTGGCACTAACTCCTTCTCTCCCACAGGAAACCGAAGTGGAACTTTACAATGAATTCCCCGAACCCATCAAACTAGACAAGACTGACCGAGCGAAGGCTTCTGCGGAGAGCTGCAGCTGCTGAGGGGAGAGGGAGGGGTTGAGCACAGTCCTTCACAAATGAATATCACACTTAGGCCTTCAAACACACAGCCCCTCTTCTGTGTTTAAAATGAAATTACAAAAAAAAAATTGCATCTCCAGCTGCCAAAATCCACCCTTCTCTCATGAGCATCTGAGTCCTGCACTTTAGAGCTCATGTCCCCACACCATCCACATCACACTTCTTGGTAACAGACCTTTCTATTAGTTTAAAATGGAAACTCTTATGTATGTTTGGAACTGAATCTAATTCCAGGTGTCCGGTGGAGAGAAACTGTTTACAGGTAATCTGTGTAACAAGTTACATACATTTTTAACTGTCTGGTGTTTTCCCCTGTGAAGGCTGCAACTGGAAAGGCTGATTACCCATAGTTCATTGCAAGCTCAGCACTCAGTCTGACTAGGTTGAGTTTTGTATGTATCTCTGTTAATGCTTGTTACTTTTAACTAATCAGATCTTTTTACAGTATCCATGTATTATGTAATGCTTCTTTAGGAAAAATCTTATAGTACATGTTAATATATGCAACCAATTAAAAATGTACAAATTAGTGTAAAATTCCTGAATTACATGTTCAAGTACTGAAACACAGGTTGTGTAGAAAGTGAGGAGGACACTTGTGACCTGCGGTGTGCTAGCAACACAGAGTCCAGATAGAGGCAGTATTCTGTACAGTAGAGATGAACTATGTAAGCCTTCTTGTTTTGAGGCCAAAAAGGCTTCATCTTCTGGAAAAATCTGTCTGGCTTCCTTGTATTTAAATTCTCAGATTTGCATAACACAGCATTGATATGCACACTGGATTATTGGATTTAAAATTAAATACAGCTATGAAATGACCTCATTTGTTCACCTCCCCTACTGCTTATTAACTCCTGACATCCTGGAGCAAGCATGAGGAGCCAGAGCTGAGGTGTCCCTGTGGCTCTTTGTGCTGTGGAAGCAACTCCTCTCCCACTTGGGGTGTGGTAGCTGTTTCTTGATGAATGACCTGGACTATGAATCTTCCCTTTCTTCTTACTGACTGCTAATCTGGATGTTTGGTATGGAAAAACTTGGCAATCTAGTCCCTTTCCTCTCTTCCTTTCTTCCTGGTATTTGTTCTTGCGTTTGTAGCTTGCTTAAATGGAGCCCTTCTACCTGTTTTCCAGAGGTCTACATTCTAGTACGTAGGCTGAGCTCTTATGTAAAGAAACAAACATGATGCCAATAAACTTAACAAGAACAAACCTTCTTGTTTACTCCTGTTTCTGACTCTTTTTTTTCCCTCCACTAACATGCTTGCTTTCCTCTGTCTAGTCACCATTCCAGCAAGCCAATGCCTGCTAACAAAGACATTTGTGCTTCTTTCTTACTATCAAGTTTGTGCCTTCCAGCTTGGTTTTTGAGTGAGGCGAGCCAGCCCTGCTTGCTTGGCTGGGGCACTGCTAGAAGCTGATTGCAGGGGAAGGAATGATGCTGGATCAGATCCCTCAGTGAGCACAGTCCTTCAGCCCTGTTCTGGGTGTATGTCCTGGCCAGCCTTTGTGTTCTGGGACAGACTGTTAAAGCTCTTGCTGCCCTCCCGTTGGAGGGGTTGTGTGAGCAGAGCAGGCTCAGCTCTTCCTGCTCACCAGCTAGGCTGGTCTGGGGCTCCTTAGAGTGAGTTGAGGCCCTTTCTGTGGTCCAGACTAGTCAAAGTTAAACCTTTAATTTCTACGTGTCGGTATGACCCTCTGCTTGCACTCTTCAAGGCTGAACTGATAACTGTACCCGGAGGAAGATGGAAAACAGAATTTAGTGAAATGAGGGCAGTTATTTCAAGAGCTTTCTAACAGTTCTTGTGCTCCATATCCTATTTTATGGTGCTGTCTGATCACACTTTTCTCACTTGACTGGGCTTTTGCTGTCCACATCAATCTCAAATAACTGCACTAGCTGTGTGTCCTGGTATGACCACTTTTCTGTCTGCATACTTTTTGAAAGATTGGGACCTTCTGCTCATCTCTATTTAAAGTGCTGCTCTGCACTTGTTTTCTGTCCATACAGCTGGAATGTGGAGAAAGCCAAGCTGGAGGAGGGAGGAACAATAACCCTGAAGTTTTTAAGGGGATGGTCTGAACTTTGCAGCCCTCTGCCTGCTTTGGTCTTGGGTGGTGGAGTTGGGGCTGCAAGGGCTGTGCTTGAGTCCTCAAGTGACCTGTGTTTAATGTCCTTCCAGTCAGATAAACGGGTAATAACCCAAGGCAGAGGGAGAGTGCTCCAGATGGGCTAGGACAGCTCTGGGGCTCCTTGCCACAGGATGTTATGGATGTGTCGTGGTTTGGGAAGACAGGTGTCTGCCAGGGAAAGCTGGAGTTTCCCTTGGAATGGAGAATGTAAACCACCCCACCACCACCCTTTTCCCGTTATAAACTTGCAGTTGGAGGCTTTCAGGCAAAGATTTGGGGTAGGAATAGCAGCTCTTTACTAGGGTGTAAAACAAAACCATCAACTACGGCATTAATAACATAACAGTACCAAGAACCTTGAGGGCTTTGCTTCACAAAAACCCAGAGCAGTTTGGTCTCAGTGCAGGACAGGGGAAAGTCCCAGGTTGGTAGCTGGAACGGCAGGGTGTCCTGGCAGGGCAGGGGGTGCAGGGTCACACTGTAGCAAGAGGAGCAGTGCCGAAGAAATCTCGACAGGGACAGCAGAGCAGGGCTGGCCCAGCTCCAGCAGGGCAGGCGGAGGAGCTCAGAATGTCCAGGGTGAGCAGATGCTGGTAGATTTCCCAGGACTGCACTTCCTGATGACAGTGAACTCCTCCTGCAGCAAACAGCAGCGAAGCTGCCTCTGGCTCCATCCTCTACCTGCCCCAAAACTCGCATTTATCTCCCCCTCCTCGCCCACCTCTTTGTTTTGGTCAAGCACCCTTAAGCACGCACTCCTTAGTCTCCTAGTAACTTATGAGGAAAAAAAATCTTTAGAGTAAAAGAAGAACAAACCTAACCCCCACCAGGATGCTAAAGGGGAGGGGGGATTCCATTTGGCGCCTACATATCAATGTTTTTACAGGTGGGAATACACACAAGTGTACAAAAACCAGTGCAGCAGGCAAGCAGCATGGGAATTGGTACCCTGCTCTTATGCTCAGAGGGGTGGTGGTGTCACAGAGGGAGACTGGTATTCTGCAAGAATCACTGTCATCACCGTGGTCTGGAGAACTCCGGGACTAGAGAAGCCCAGCTGGACTGACTTGCTGCAGGGAACACACTTAAAACTATTTCCTGCACCATTGGAATCTCATGGCTTTTACTTTTGTCATCATCTATGTTGCTGGTGTAATGACAACGGGTGCAAGAGTGACTTGTTGCTGGGTGAGTCCTAGAGGAAACCTGTCCCTGGAAGAGGCTGAGGCCTTCAGCTGGTCCATGGAGGCGGCTGAGCTCAGGTGTGGTTTTGCTCTTTGTCCAGGTCCTGGCAGGGCAGGGGGAAGAGATCCAAAGAAGGAGCCAGACAGGACGAGGGGAGGGGGTCGTTCCTGAGTCCACCATTCCTAAGTTAACAGTAAAAGCTACAATCAGCTCAGGACTGGGGAAGTGGGTGAAGCCGAGGGAGGTCGCGGCAGGGCAGGCAGCTGTGGGGCCTGGTGCTGGCAGCTGCTCCCACCAGCGCTGGAACTGCTCAGAAGGCAGCTGTGTTGTGAGATATACAAATACGAAAGCTGGGAAATCACACAAACTCCATCTGTGCTGCAGGGGCTGTGTAGGGGGAGCGGTGTCAAAGGAGTTCCAGGCCAAGTGCGGGCACTGGCGTGTGGAGGGCGGCCCAGAGACGCCAAGGTGCGAAGCCTGGGGTGGGAACGTGCCTTGGCGGTGGTGCCTGGCTGGGCTTTGGGGCTGGACGTGTCCTGCACTGCATCCTGGCCTGACCCCAGAGGAGCCCTGCCAGCCCAGCGCCTGCAGCCGCAGCCACTGCGGTGGGCTCGGTGCCAGCCCCATCCCCGCACACCTGCAGCCCCAAATGGCTGCCACCAGCCCCAGTGGCCCTGGCCAGGTGTGCAGGGACCCCCACCCAGCACACAGCCTGGGGCCCCCAGGGAAATGGTGATACAAACACAAAAACATGCCCAGGTTTCTATAGGTACACCAAATGTTTTTAGGCAAATATGGGCATGTTTGCTGTTTACATATTCAAACATGTTTACACCAGCAGGAATGTGTGTATGGATTTATTTACCAGGACACACCTTTTGGAGAGTAAATCAGCAGGAGAAGCACGAGAGCACAAAGAAGCACAGGCATGAAGTTGTGTGTGTGTGTGAATCGCTGCATTACACAGGCAAATCTCCCAAGGCTCAGAGACAGAGCACGAGTCAGTTACAGGTTTCTGTTTATGAGACATATGTGGCTGCAGCCTTACCCCTGTACACACAGGTAGCATAAAGTGTTTCTTTCTTCATATACATATACTCAGAAGGAGAAAAAATTACCTCTCACATAGACATGGCTACACCCATATATACTTTATTTATTTTATAGGAAAAATTAAATATTAATTACAAGAATATACACATATACAAAGGTATGTATGTCTACGTATATTACTGCCCCCATACACAGAGAAACAGAGATGATCACACACATCCAGACACATTTTAAATTATTTTACACATATGTGCTTGTATTTCTATGGGTGTGGGTTTTTTCTCTTTGTCTACACACAGAGGTTTTTCTTACTATTTAGACACCTCTGTGTCTATTTGATATATATTTAAATATTTTTATATAGTTGTATATTGCTTATTTCTGTCTGGTTTTTGTATAAAAGGGTCATTTACATGCAGCTCTGTGTGTGTAGTTTAGCTATTTTTGTATTTCTTTGAGAAAGAGAGGAGGGGGAGGGAGAGAAAGAAAATGAAAGAAAATACAGACACATAAATAAATGTCTAAATAAATTGAATGTAGAGGTGGATACGGGAACATTCGGGTGTGAGTTGGGAGGGGAAATGACTGGCTCCCATATACACATATGGGAGCAATACTTGCCCTATATATATATACATATATATATATATATATATCCATGCATGCAGACAGAGAATATATGTCCAGATCAATACATGCACACACATACACACTATATGCACCCCAGATTTTGTATGTGGGGCAGAAGACAGGGTGGGAGAGACCACAACCTCTCACACACACACAGACACCTCACATGCATTTTTACAGGGGGAGGGATGTGATGGGATTATTTTTTACCATGCTCTGTGTAGGTCTTTCTCTCCCTCTTGGGGGGAAAAGATGGGAAGAATGGTAGAAAATAGACACACACAGAGTTAGTTACATATATAAGTAAATGTTTAAATCAAGTATGTGTGGCTGGGGATAGGAGGCATGCTCTGTCTGTGTCTGAATAGTGCATGTGTGCTTCACATTTGTATATATACACATATGTGTGTGTGTGTGTAGCAAGAGAAAGACTTGGAGCTCACAGTCTCACTGTACATCTGTATATATGTGCATGCAAGGAAAGGTCATTGTGTGTTTTTAAGGATACAGTGTTTGTGTGTATCTCTAATTATATATGTAATATACAGAATTATGTATTCATATGTATGTGGATATATAGCAAAGCATATAATGTGTTAGTGTGAACACTTGGTGAGTACACATATACATATACATATACATGCAGGGAGAGGTGAATGAACAGCTCGATCTCTCTGCCCTCCAGATAGAGTATATATGCACAGATGTGTGTATATTTATAGAAAGGGAAAAGTGTGTGTGAGAACAACTCTCTCTCCCTGTAGATGCATATATACCTATGTGTGTGTATTTATAAATATATATATATATCAGGTGAACTTGTATGCAAAGAGCTCTCATCCCTTTCTAAGTGCAAATCTATGTATATACGTGTATTGAGAGAAGAATTATGCACATCTGTGAACAGCTCACATGCTCTATCTCTATATATATATATGTGTGTGCAAATAGTGCTTTCTCTGATTATATATGTATATATGCATATATAAAGAATTTTCTGTGAAGTTTACATATATATACAAATATATGTATGTATATAGCATTTCATGGATGAGACATACAGAGAGAAAATATATCAGGAAGTGTATGTGAAAACAGTTCTCTGAACATCTCAGTGTGCATATATATGCACATCTATAAATATATAGTCTATATAATATATAAATATAATTTATATACATATATTATATATACCATACCTGCTACTTCATATCCCTTAGTATCTAGGTATATATGCATATATGTCTGCATACATGGAGTGTGTGCACATCTGTGTAGCAAGAAAGAGTTGTGTAATTGTATGAAAGAACAATGGTCCCTCAGTATAGATGCACGTATATAAAAATGTATGTCTGTGTGCATGTATAGGAAGAGAATTGTGAGTGCTAACAGCTCTTTTAAGTACATCCCTGTGTCTATAGGGAGAGAAGGGTGTGAGAGGCAAGCAGGCTTTCTATATGTACAGCATATATGTGTGTGTTTATATACACACATGTAGGAGAAATATACATGTGTAGAAAAATAAATGTGTGTTTATATACACATGTGTGAAAACAGCTCACTAACTATACATAAGCATGTGTACGATGCAGAGAAAACAGTGTTTCTGTGTAAACACTATGTGATTAATTACATATGTATATATAGAGACAAGGAGAACTGTGCATGAACAATCTGTACATGTGTGCATATATGCATCTATACACTCATATATAAGGTAAGAGAGAGTACTGTGTGTGAGGATGGCTCTTACTATCTCTACTCATGTGTGCACATATGGAGAGAGAATATATCAACATATATACATAGATATGCATATATTTATGAATCCCAGAGAGTATATATGGAGGTGGGGGGTGAAGAGAGAGAGAGTCATGGAAACTGGTTTGTGTGTATGAATTTCTCTCACTTGTTATTTGTATATGTCTAAATATATCAATATGGCAAGAGAGAGGCTGTATGTGAACAGAGACTATGGTTAGTGTGAACTATTCACACAGACTATTGCTGTGTGAAGATCTTTGTGTGTGTATGTATGCATTTAGTTATATATAACAAGAGAGTGTTGTGTGTGTGCAAACAGCTGTCTCCCTAATTATACATGTATATATATATATGTAGAGAACTATATGAGAGAACACATGTATGTATGTGTATATAGCAAGAGAACTGTGTGTCTGAACAGCTCTCCCCTAACTCTATATGTTCTCTTAGAATTATGTGTGAACAACTGTGTATATAACAGTACATGTGTGTATATGCATATATATGTTTCTAGTCAGGAACAGAAAGGACTGTCATGTGAAAACAGCTCAGCATATAGGTAAATATGCATATATATGAACAGAGAACAATATGTACAAGCAATGCTCTCTCTGCATTATATTTGCATAAATATATAGACAATTGAGTGAACACTGTACACATGTACACACATGCATCTACAAAGTCAGTACTGTGTGTGTGAGAAAAACTCTCCCTTGCTCTCTATAATGTATCACATACAGAAAGAATTATACAGAGATTATACAATTATATAGGACAGCAAGAGAGAGAGTGATAGAAAATGTCTGTGTCTGAGACAATAGATCTTGCACGCTTCCTCAAGTATATATGCACATGGATGTATAGACAGCATACAAGAGAGAATAATGTGTGTGAACTCTTTCACTCTGTGTGTATGCATATATGGGTGTAGATAGAACAGCATGCATGCATTTGTGTGCATACAGAGAGGTCAGGAGAAAAGAGTGTGAGAGGTTATCCCCACATCGATATATATTGCATACATTATGCATATATGTCTGTGTTTGCATAGTGAGAATGTTTGAATAGCATGCTCCCTCTCTCATCCCCCATATATTTCTATATATGCCAATGTGTGTATATACAGCAAGAGAGAACTGCCTGTGAACCTCTCACACTCTCTGTAGATATGTATGTATGTGTATGTATGTATATGAGAGACGTGTGTGTGAACTAGACTCACTGTGTCCATAGAAGTGTGTATGTTCATAAAGGAACAGAACGTGTGTGTGTGTGTGTATGTGTATGTGTGTGTGTGTGTTTGGGGCCATTTTCTCACATTCTCTGTGTTCCTCTCACACACACAAGCAGCCTCCCCCACACATTCTATTCACATAAATATACCTGCCTATTTCCAGGTGTGTGTTCCATTCCTTACCCTGTCTTTGGAGGGGAGGGAGAGGAGCCCTCACTGTCAGCCCTGGCTCTCTGTGGCTGGGGATTGGTGCTGGATCCCTGTGCTGCTCCCAGCCACACAGCCGGGGTGAGATCAGTGCACTCACTGCCCAGCCCTGCTCGCACACCCACCCACCCACCTATATACATGTATTGTTCTTAAATTTTCATGTTTATTTCAATATTTTAAAATATATAGCTAGGTCTTTATGTGTGTGCATGCACTTATATTCATTTTAAATTTACATGTAACTATTACAATAAATAACGACTATTATATATCACATCTCTATAATAGACAGACCATACATACCAACCACACTCCATAGCCGGCTTAGCTGTAAGGTAAGCCAGCTCCATCAGGCTGCAGTGTTACACACACGCAGACATCATACACCCCCACCCGGCGACAGCCGTGCAGGCGGTGGGTGCCGTGTCCCAAGGGTGGGTGCGCGATGTTCCCGATGCTCCGAGGGGCTTCGGATGGGGGATCCCGGGGCCACCCCGGAATGCTGGGGCTGCGCCCCCCCTTCGTGCCCGAGAGCCTCGCAGGGGCCGGGCAGAGCTCACCACAGGGGTGCCTGGGCACGGCCGCACGGAGGGGCAGAACCCCGCTGCTCTGGGGAGCTTTCTCCTCGGGGTGGGAGAGCACCCAGATCCCTTCGGGATGGGGTCACACACGCGGCTGGGCAGGAGCCTGGTACCCCACGGCCCCCCAACACCGCGGGCAGTCAGGGCTCGTCCCCTCCGGCGGCGGGGGCTGGGCGAGGGAAATGGCGGAGAGAGTCGGGGGATGGGGAGAGGAGGAGGAGGAGGGGGGAAAGGGAAGGCGGCGGGGCTGCGCGGGCTCGGCGTGCATGGGCAGGGCGCGGGGGTGCGACAGTGTGTGCGGCTGTGACCGTGTGCGTGTGTGCATGTATGTGCGGGTGTGCATGTGTGGGGGTGTGTGCACAGCCGTGCCTGTGCCCAGAGTCCCAGCACACGCGCGTGTCACTCCCAGGAGGGGACGGAGACGAGACCCTCCTGGCCCAGCCGCGGGGGCTCGGTCAGGGAGGCGTCGTGCACTCCCTTGACCCCTCCCCACGAAGCCGCATTCCCCCGGTGGGATTTGGGGAGATGGGTTCAATTGGGAGGGGATGTTCAGAGCATCGCTGCCCCTCCCCCCGCCCGTGCCCATACAAAGCTGCGCATGCAGCGGGGCTCGAGCCCCCGACCCGCTGCCACGGCACGGAGGGGCTGCAGGGGCGGCCACGATTCACACAATCCCCCCACACCCTCGGCACCGAGCCCGGTCGGTGGCTCTTTGGCCCCTCCCCAGCCCTACCCCGGCCCCGCCGCGCTTTCCGCACCCTCCGCTGCGGGGCACGGCCGCCGGGAGGAGGGGGCGCGCCGCACACCGAGGGCTCTCCCGGGGGCCTCCCCCCGGTGACACGAGGGTGAGGGTCGGTGGAGGGGCGGCCCTATAGCCGCCGGGGCGGGGACCCCCCTGCCTCGGCGGGGCATCTCCGCGCTCCTGCCGGCGGCCGCGGGAGGGCGTCGCCTGCGTTAGTTCCCGCCGAGGAACCCAGGGCCACCGCCGCCGCCGCCCCCCGCCGCCTCCCTCCGCCCTCGGCGGCCCCTCTTGGGCGGCGGACGACGGCGATGGACGGGGAGGGGCAGAGCTGAGGTCCCAGTCCCCGCTCGCCGGGCGCCCTCCTCTGAGCTGCCGCCGCCGCCCCGACCGCACCCCCAAAATCTGGGCGGGGGGCGTGGGGGCGGCGGCGGCCCGGGCGGGAGGGGCGCGGCGGCGGCTCGGGAGCCCCGCGAAAAAGCCCCGAGAGGCACAAGTTGGGGCTGGCGGCGGACCAGGCTGTTGTTGTTCTCAACGTGGTCCGCCCCGTACCCATATAAGGGGCGGCGGCGGCGCCCGCCCCTGCAGAACGTACACCGAGTGGAGTCGGCACAGCGCGCTCGCCGGGCCCCGCCACGCCGCCGCTGCCCCTGCCCGCTTCGCGACTCCCCGCACCATGTCGGTAGAACTAGAAGAAACGGATTTGCCCCTGGCCGAGGCAGAGGAGGCGCCGCTCTCCTCGGAGAAGAAATTGGCTGCTAAGAAGGCGAAAGGAGGCGGCGGCGCCTCGTCTCCATCGAAGAAAAGGAAGAACAACAAGAAGAAGAATCAGCCGGGTAAATACAGCCAGCTAGTGGTGGAGACGATCCGCAAGCTGGGCGAGCGCAATGGCTCCTCGCTGGCTAAGATCTATAACGAGGCCAAGAAGGTGGCCTGGTTCGACCAGCAGAACGGCAGGACTTACCTGAAGTACTCCATCAAGGCACTGGTACAGAACGACACGCTGCTCCAGGTCAAGGGCACCGGCGCCAACGGCTCCTTCAAGCTCAACAGAAAGAAGCTGGAAGGCGGCGGTGAGGGGGGCGCGGGCAACAGCGCCCACAAGTCCCTCAAGAAGGCGACGGTTTCCTCGACCCGGCGCGCCGAGAAGTCGGCGGCCAGCAACAAGAAGCCCGAGAAGAAATCGCACAAGAAGGGAGCCGGCGGCGCGGCGGCCAAGAAGGACAAGGGCAAAGCTAAGAAGGCCACCAAGAAGGGAGCTGCGTCCCCCGGGGGCAAGAAGGTGAAGAAGTCGGCAAAGCCCAAGGCGCTCAAGAGCCGAAAAGCATGAGATCGAGGCGCAGGGAGCCTCCCGCCGCCCCCCGGACTGAGAGCCCCGCGGCACAGACTGCTCTGAGGACAGACCCCAGGGGACCCGCTTTGTCTTTGTGTTGCTGACTCGCCTCTGCAGCCACCGCCGTGCGCGGTGAGCGGGGCAGCGGCTGCCCCAGCCCCCCCCTTCCCCTTCTCTGCCGCCTTATTTTTTCCATCCGTTTTCCCCCGTCCTACTCCGCGGCTTTTCCCCGATCGCGCCCTTTTGTTTTCGGCCGCGCCCCTCCCCGCCTGTAGACGGTTCCCGGCCCCCACCCCCTCCCGAGTCCCCCCGGTCCTTCGCAGGGATATTTCCCGCTCGGTTTCCATAGCAGCCATTTTGCACGGAGCCCCCCCCCGCGCCACGTGGGCCGCTCCCGCCGCCCGCGCGCGCCCCGCCCGGCTCCGCCCCTCCCGCGGCGCGCGCTGCCCGCGCCCGGCCGCGCCGAGGGCCCAAGGGCGCCCCCTGGCGGTCGCCACGGCAATGGCCCGGCGCGCCGCAGCGGCGCCCCCTGGCGGTCGCCGACCGCACCTGCAATGGCCTTTAATGTTTTTTTATGAAGATGGGGATGGGTGGGTTGGGGGAGGGTTTGGGTTAGTGGGGTCTTTTATTGATTTCTTTTCTTTTTTTTTTTTTCCTTTTCATTTATCGTCGTTTCAAATAAATTGGTACAAAGCGCCTCTCCCATGTGCTCCCTGCAGGCGTCGGGGACCGGGCAGGAAGGGGGATGTCCTAGGGGGGCTTCCCTGCCGGTCGGGGTCCGTCCCGGTGCTGATGCCGAGAGTCCGCATCCTCCTCCGAGTGGAGAACAGGAGCAAAGATAGAAGGGCCCCTCGCCATGGAGGCGGGGGAGGAGCGCGATCCTTCCGCAGCTGCGCTCGGCTGAGCTCCTTGACCAGTGGGGGCGGGAGTACCCCCGGCGGCAGCACAGACCCCCGCCCCATCGGCGTCCATTCCCCGCAGCGCCTGGGCGGGACAGGGGCAGCTCCCGGGGAACAGCCGCCTGCGGCCGGGAGCGTCCCCGTCCCCCGGGGCAGGAGCGGCAGCGGGGGAAGAGCCGGAGCCCCCCCGGGACTGGCTATTTATAGCGCAGCCGGCGAGGTTGCGTAAATCCCGGCAGGGATCTGGGCCATGTTGTTCTGCCCGCTGCGGGAGGGACCGCGGGGCGAGGGATGAGCTCCGGCTCATCGCCCTCCGGGCCCCGGGGACCCGCAGCGTGCAGCGGGCTGCAGGAGGGGACAAGAAGTGGCAGCCCAGCTCCCTTGCAGCAGGGGACGGAGGACGAGAGAAGCGGAGGTGCGCGGTACCTCCCAGGCCGGCTGTAAGCGAGCCCCTGGCAGCGCTGCCATCACCCCGAGCCTCAGCCCCACGCTAGGGCCCTGCCCCACTGCCTCCACCAGCCAGGGAGAGTTTAGGCACTGCCCGAGAGCTGCTCCAGCGCTGGCGAGCCGCTGTGCTGGAGCATCAACATGATCCCTGTGCCTAGGGAACACAGCGTGGATCAGGCCCATTCCCAACCTCCCGCAGGAGGCGGTGACAGGGACAGCAGCCAGCCGGGCCTAGGGACTGTCACACCAGGTGATGGCAGGGCCTTTCAGCACTCCTGGGAAAGGAACAGCCCCTTCCTCCAGGGCCGCAGTCAGGCCTGGGGCACCTGCTTTATCCCTTTGTCCTCTGGAGAAAAAGCAGGGAAAAGAGAAGCGAGTTTTACTCCCTGAAGAAATGTCCTTTTGCTACATTCATCAAGAGAAGCCAGCCATGCTCCTGGAAGAGACAGCAGTGGTGTGCTACAGGAGGCTGCAGCCTCCCTCCAGGTCTGTATTTAGAAGCAGTCACGATCCTGCCTGCCCCACATCAGGCCTGGGAGGGATCTGCTGCATTCTGGCACTGACCTGCCGTTGTGTCCTTAGCCAGTAGCCAATACTGCAGGTTTGGCAGGATCAGAAGTGATGTCCTCACCAAGGGCTGGGACACAGGAGGCAGAGGGGTCACCCTCCTCTCCAGGAGGAGAGGTTAAACCAACACTATCTCTGGACTCCTTGGCAATAATCTGCACGGCAAACAGTAACCACCTCTCGAGGCAGACCAGCAGGCACATTCCCGTGCGCACATCAAGGCAGAGGGAAGGCAGTGACCCTCCAGCTGCCCGGCACAGGGAAGGCAGCAGGGTGACACACTGCCAATCCAGCTGGAGCTGTCTTACCTCACAGGCTGAGCCTGCCAGGAGCCATGATGCTGGGGCTTCCCCGAGTGAGCTCCCTTGGGTGCTGCCAACCATGAGGACCAGGCTCTGGAGAGAAACTCAAGCCCTGGGGACTTTCAAGAGCCAGTGACTCATCTCATCAAACTTCCAGAGCTGAGGGACACAGCTGGCAGAGACTCTGCCGCACGTGGTGAGTTGCACAACAGCCTCCCACAGCAGGCAGCTTTCAGCTCCCAGTCTGTGCTCATACCATCTTCAGGTACTCAAGAGGCAAGGGAAGAATCCTCCAGCCTCCCAGCCCTCTCCTGAACGGAAGCACAGACCAAGAGACACCCTTCCAGGCTCACTTGACTTCTGAGGAAGGCTCTACTCAGCCAAGTCCTTCACATTTTATGAGCTCAGCTGCTCTGGTGCTATGAAACATTCAGAAGAACCAGGACCAGTAACACCCCTTCAGAAAGCACAAGACCTGTCCCTGAAGCTGCAGACTTGACAGTGACCACATTCATTCTAGCTTTATAATAAAGACCGAGACTTCCAAATCTCCTGGTCACAACAATGTTCAGCTGTGAAGTTTATGAGGTGATAAAGGCCAAACACTTCAGCAATGGTTGAAGCAACGGTCCTGTCCTGAAGACAGGATTTCCTTTGCTCTGTCTTGTAACATCCCAGCTTTCCCAGCTGGTCTGTCACATACCAGCAGAGGAAGTTCAGTGCCCAGCTGGAGCTCAGTGTTGAGGGCACTGCATGTGTCACCAGCCCCAGCAGAGCCACACAACATCCAGGGTGGCTCCAAGCTCCAAGTCTCCCCATGCTGGTTGCTGCCCTGTGCTGGCAGCGTGGCTAGCAGGGCGGCAGGTGACATTGTGACAGTGCCCTACAGGAACCTGCCCGGCACCCCCAGCCCAGACCCACACATCCTACAGCCCTGCACAGACCAACCAGCACCCAACCCTAACACCACTGGGAGTCGCCCATGCTTCCCACAACCCTTCCTCCCTAAAACCCAAATGGTGCAATACTGGTTTGTAGAGTAGCCTCCAGGACAGCCATCTGGGAATGTCCAACAAAAGAGAGGGTGTGAGAGTAGCAAACAGCCTTGCATCTTCAAGTTCTTTCCTTCCCTTCAAGATCAGCTTTTCTCATTTCTGCCTACTTGCCTGCAAGGTCACCCAAAAGCTCCTGGAGCAGACCATGGGGCACCTTCAGCACTGGGAGAGGGTCCTGGGTCCTGGATCCAGCCTCACTCCTCCACTGCACCCAGCCAGGAGCAGGCTGAACCTTCCTGGCACTCAGGACAGAGCCAGCAGGCCGTGTGGCATTCCCATAGCAGGGAAAAGAGACAGACAATAGTATTATCTGCTCCCAGGGTAGGAAAAGACTCTCTGTCCGAGTGAAGGGCAAACACACGGTCTAGCAGTGGTCCTGTCTGGTGTTTTACTAGTCCTTCCCTTCGGAAAACACAGAGCCCAGAGAGCTTGCCAGATTCTGCGAGTTTGGTGAGGTGACAAGACACAGCACATTTAAGAGCATTCAACAGGGAACCAGTTTAATCAGGTATCATCAGGTTTGCACCATTCTTTTCAGAATCACAAGTTGTGCATTTTTCTAAGAAATACAAAGCACTCTCAGGTTTACAGAATGCTGGTCCTGGAGAAACAAGAGGGTGAGAACAAGACACTAGGGTACAGAAACACTGACCACCACACTGGGCAGCAGAAAGGAAACTGCTTACCCCCACCTCCCTGGTGGTAACAGTCTCTTTACAGGAGGCAGAGAGATCCCAGGGGGTCTATGCGACTGCAGCAGGGCTGTGCCCTGCTGTCCCCACCCACCAAGGTCAGGATACCCCAGTGGAATCATAGGACACCTCCACACCTCATCAGCACAACACCAATGAACACACGGCTCCAACATACCAGAATGAAAAAGCCCTGCACAAAGCCAGCTGACAAGCATCCAGGTTCATCTGCTCTAGATAACATTAAACTCAGATCCAGGGTAAGTTACTTCATCCACAAGATTAACAGCTGATTCGATAGGTTGAACACATGCTACTTAGAGCACATAAATAGAAGATACTCTTTTTTTTATTTAAAAAACGTGTGATGAAGGTCTAGGTCCGATTGCCTCAACACTGCTGCATGCACACAACTATCGACCTCACAGAAGCGGCTGCGCTGGGCAGCAGGAAAGCTGTCTCTGCATCACCTATTCCAGGAGTCATGGGACAGCTATCCTGCCCCCATGCTCGACATTAGCCACACAGCCAGGAAATAAATATGGCACTAGCCAGGAGTGGACTTTAATACAAACTCTAGTGGTTTTCAAAAGAAATATTCATCCATAAAGGGTTACAGGTAACAGATATCATCATCACTTTATTTCTCAGAGACAGAAATAGTGCTGAACAAACAAACAACAACGAAAAAAGAGACTGAGTATGTCATTTCCAGAAGTGCAACTAGGGTACAGGGTAGCTCTCAGCGAGACGAAGGGCTTCTGCAGCTGGGAGAGGAGGGGAGCCGTGGCAGAAGATGGCAGCTCCCGCTCCCGGTGGGCACCTGACCTTGCAACGCTCTCCGAAGGGATTTGTCACTGCAGCCTCCACCCCACCCTGCTACCAGGACCCACAGCATGTGGGAACACAAGTACCCCAGCAGCCACCGAGCCAGGGAGCTGCAAGGAGGTGACTTTACAGGGATGTACCCAAAAATAGAGACCTTAAAATAAATAAGAGCAAAGCTTCTTTACAGTAGGCAATGCACTAGTTTTACCATGAACGAAACTAAGACTAACAGCCACTTCTTGCCAATGGAGAAACTTTTTCTCCTCTTCACATTTTCCAGCCCCCTGCCCTCGCAGCTGCAGTGCGGCCAGGATGGCATTGCTGAGGATGGAGGCAGGGGAACGACAGCAGCAACTACACACCAGGGCAAGCAGGGCCAGCTGGAGGGGGGCCCTGCACAGTCCCAGGGCTGGTGGAGGGAAGAGGCAGCCAGGGGTACCTGTGTCCATCCTTTGCCAGCAATCCTCAGCAGCTACCAGCAGCTCTGCACCATGACCTAACCACACGGCTCCCGATGTCACCACTGCCAACAGCTGTGATCCAGCTGCCTCCTCCAAAACCACTTCTTCCAGAGGGAAATGAGGCAGAGTGGGGGCACAAGCAGGGCCTGAGCTCAATCATGCTCGCCTAGCACCCTGCCACAGCCCAGACCAGGGGGGCTAGTGAAGGGCTGGTGGGGTGCTGCCAGGGCTCACCACCCGGCCGGGCTGAGGGGCAGGACGGAGAACCCCAGTCCCACTGGGAAGAGAGATGAGGCAGTGGTGATAACGGAGCCGGGGGCAGGGGGACGAGGGGGCAGCGCTCACTTCTTGGAGCTCTGCGTCTTCTTGGGCAGCAGCACGGCCTGGATGTTGGGCAGGACGCCGCCCTGGGCGATGGTCACGCCGCCCAGCAGCTTGTTGAGCTCCTCGTCGTTGCGGATGGCGAGCTGCAGGTGCCGCGGGATGATGCGCGTCTTCTTGTTGTCGCGGGCCGCGTTGCCCGCCAGCTCCAGGATCTCAGCCGACAGGTACTCCAGCACGGCCGCCAGGTACACCGGCGCCCCGGCGCCCACCCGCTCCGCGTAGTTACCCTTCCGCAGCAGCCGGTGCACCCGCCCCACGGGGAACTGCAGCCCGGCCCGCGACGAGCGCGACTTGGCCTTGGCCCGCGCCTTTCCGCCGGACTTCCCCCGGCCCGACATGGCCGGCAGGCAGCGGCCCCTCGCCCCCGCCTCTCAAGCAGCGCCGCACACAGAGGGTCCCGGCGCCTGCGGGGAGACAAACGCCGTTACACCGCGCGGGGCCCGCGCCGTCCCCGCCCGCGCCGCCCCGCGCCGCCCTTACCCGCAGCCGCCACCGGGGCTCTGCCCTGCGCGCCGCCTGCCGCCGCACTGCCCGCGCCGCCGCCGCCGCGCCGCGGATATCGCTGCCCGCCTGCCGCACGCCTCGTCCCATTGGCTGCCGCCGCTGCCGCCACGGCGCTGATTGGTCACCGTGCCAATCCCTGATTTGCATAGGGCTCCCAGCGCCCTACGCTCCGCCGCGGGCCGGCGCCCAGGGAGGGCAGCGACGCGGCTCTTGCCCTCCGGCCGGTCCTGGAGCCGCCGGCGCTCCCTGCGCCCCGGCAGCTGCTTCGCGGCTGCATCGGGGCCGAGGATGTGGGGAGGGGGCCTGGCCCGAGCGCCCGTGGATGTCCCGGCTGCGCTCTGCCCGTCTGTTTGCCCAAACCCATGGCCCCTTCCTCGGCCATCGGGATGTCTCTCCCGGAAAGATGCCAAAGTCTGAGGGCGATGCTACGGGGAAAAGAACCCCCGATAGGGAGGGCAACCCGCAGCGAGTACTGTCCTCTCTTGTCTCCTCAAAGGGGAAAGTTTCTCCCAAATCAGTTTCTGTGGACAGACCAGGTTGACTGTGGTCACTTCTGCACCAGGTTAGAGGAACTGCCTCAAATAGCCTCGGGTGAGCAGCCAAACTCGTTTAAGGGTGATGTAGCTCAGCTCCTCATTAAACACTCAGCATAGGGTTTTCTGGGTTTAGGGGTTTTTTTTGGCAATGTTGCTGCTGGTGCTCACAGACTGGAGGGACATAACCTGTACCCTGTGCCTTTGCATCACCCCTGCATCCCCAGGGGAAGGATAATGTTCTCCAGAGCTGGGAAAGTTGAGCATCCCCCACTCGTGCTCAGCATCTTCACTCCCTCCACAGCAACTGGAGACCTGAAATGAATTCGAGATGAGCTGCTGACCTTTAGAAAAGCTTCATCTGCAGTTAGCACGGACTAGACTGGGGCAGCTGAGCAGCTCATCCTGGAATAGTGATGGGCAGGCAGAGAAAGAAACCTCCCGTTGTGGCTCCTGCAAGGACAGGCATCAAGGCTGCAGTGCTAGCAGCTGAAAATCTATTCTGCCAGAAGCTGCTAATACAGTGATTCTCTTGCCTCAAGTCATGGTGACAGCAATGAGGAGCCAGCTACCAACAGGCTTTCTGGATAGAAATCCTAATCCCACACCAGCTTCCCGTAAGTCATGAAACCTGTGCTCAGCTGCCTCTGTAGCACGCAAGGGATTCAGAGGCAGATTACATGCCAAGAGCAGTTGGGTCTCCCTACGTGTCCATCCTGTGGCTCCTGTCCTGGCCCTGCTGTCCCTCCCCAGAGACAAGCCTCAGCTACAGCAACCCATGCAGCTCACCAGGGACAGATGATTCTAGAGGATCCCTAGAATCAATCCCCAGGGAACATTTACCACTGGCAAATGGACATGCTCCACCAACATGCCCTTGCAGAGCTCAGACCCTGAGAGCTCAGCAGTGGGTAGGTGGTTTGCTCCTCAGCAGATGGAGAGGAGGTACAAGCTCTGCCTGCAAAACAGGAGCAGTGGGGCTGCAGTGATCAAGAGGAACACAGACACGCACATGGACAAGGGCACGGCGCAGCCAGCCAGTGAAGCCCATTTTATTGTTTCCAACACAAAGGAAGTACTGATTTCTAGAAAGGATTTCACCATGTAAGGCTTTTGGTCTGTAACATCTGGCTCTGTTTACAAAATCTCTGACCTCAAAAACAACGGCCCTATGCTGTTCTGTAATGGCACTTAGGTTATCTGGACTTCAATGACTGGCCTTTTCGAATAAGGCAGAGTGCATCCCTCCCCAGATCAAGGAAATCCTCTCTAAGTCTTCAAATCCCATTAACAAAATGATTGCACAAACAACGTGACAGATACATTGCTCCGCCCTGATGCCAGCAGGGAAAACTAAGCAAGTCCAGTTCCTCCCAGGCGCCACTTCAACATCTCTGTTTAGGAGCCATGAATGCACGTAGCAGTGCTGGGGCAGAGTGGGGTGGATCTGGCAGATCTTCCCAGCCTGGGGTTTCCTCACAGTATTTACTGCTTGTTCTTCAGTACTACAGCCATCTTTCGAGGGCAAGAGCATTGGAAAGGAATTTGTACAGGATGAGTGTGGAATTAGGTGGAAAAGAGATAACAGTTTAACACCAAAAAAAGGGAAGAGAAAACCAAGCAGAAAGAGACATGAACTATGAACATTGTCGGGAGGCAGAAGCTATTCCTCCCTAAGCAGGCTGAGATGCTTCTCAGGGCTTTATCTTCACCTGGCATGACTGGCAGGGAGGGTGGCCAACATATTATATTCATTCTGTCAGCACAAGACAAAGCCAAAATCTTTACAGACATCAACCTTTAACAAAACACAAAGAAGAGCGACAACAACCTAGAGCAACAGATCAACACCTGAGAGGCTTGGACAATTTCAACAGCAGTCTGCAAAGCCTTCCAAAAATACCTTTCTCACTCTGCTTAGGAAAATCAGGGGTAGAAGAGATGGCCAGCCATCTCAGCTGGTGCCTAAGCCTTGTGCTTCTTCGCAGCTGGCTGTCCCTGCTTCCCCAGCCACTGCTGCAGGACATCTGCGCTGGTTTTCTTGGGCGAAGGAGTCTGGATGAACTGACTAGTCCACTTGGGCAAATCGTTTTCTTTCTTCTGGGGAGAGCCCTCTTGGGAGCTTTTTAACCAACCCAGCATCACTTTGTTGCTTGGGGTGGCTTTGACCTCCTGGATAGACAAAAGAGTTTGAGAGAAGTTAGAAGCACAGAGAGAACAGGGCAGCCACCCAGCTGCAAGAGCTGGTCCAGAGCAGGATGTGAAGGCTGGAGCAATGGCTCTGCCTGCAATCAGGCACATCTGTGGGAGGTTCCCCAGTCTGCTACAAACAGGCTTGTTCCAAGACTCATTTCACATGGAATTTGCCTCATTTGGCAGCAAAATCCTGGCATGGGCTGACAGTTTTATTTCTGGAAGCAGAGGGAAGGGAATCTGTCCAGCGCTCAGCACTCCAACATCAAGCAGGGGCATGCTCTGCAAACATTGCCTACTGCCACTCCCTGCAGCCTGGCAGCTCTGACCCAGCTCAGACTCATCATTGTGGCTGAGCTCCCCACTGCTAAGCCCCCACCAGCACCCACCTTCTTGGCTCCCAGCTCAATGGGTGCAACACACTCCGGTGTGTTGTTGCGGATGTTGTTGACAAAGGTGGACACTGGGTGGAAAACAATGTTCTCCGTGGGCTGGATGAGTTTAACAGCTTCTTGGGTTGGCACTTCAGCAAAGTCCAGCCATTTCCTGATGGCTTCGTCCCCATCCAGGATGGCTGGCATCCTAATGGATAAGACAGTTAGAGCCAAAGCTCAGCAGTGATATGTCAGCGTGGTGGCAAAAGCCAGACTTGTAAGCTAGCAAGGAGCTGGTATCTTGGGGGAAACAGGAAAAACTGAAGCAGCAGGATGCTCTTCTGCAAGGCAGAGTGCGCATTCACTTCATGCTGATTTGCTGGAAGAGGCAGAGGGGTTGACTGCCGGGCCCTGGTCAGGCAGGGAGACCAATTCCAGAAAGTGATCCAATTCCAACTGCCATTCACAAAGCACAAAGATGGTGATTTATGGAAAGAGCATGAGTAGGTGACCCGAAATGAGTCAGTAATGTTGTAGTACTTCTCTCCGAGAGCAGGAGGAGGAGGCTGCACTCTGCCTGCATGCTGCCAGACTGGTGTCTAAAGGTGCAGTTCTCCTACTTCATCCCCCTCCACCCTGCAACCCCCTTGCCTGGTCCCACTTGCCTGTGATGGATGAAGCTCACGTCCTTGGAGGCATCCACAGTGATGATTGTGTAAGTGTACAGCATTTCTTCTTCCCCTGGTGGCTTCCAGCAGTCAAAAATGCCAGCCATAGTGAGCAATCTCCATCCTTTCCATTCTTTGTCTCCCTCTGTTTCTTTGTCCTGCAGGAGAGAGGCCCCATTGTCCTGGTCAGTGCTGGCCAATGCACAGCCAAAGCAGCACAGATTTGCCAGTGCTGAGGCAGGTCAGTGACTCAGATCTGAGTGATGAACAGAACTGATCTGAGGCTCTTCAGGAGTCTTTCTACTGATTTGAAGAAACTCCAGCAGAGGTGGCAGGACCCTCATCTTCCCAGGGCAAGTCAGTGGTCTCCTCCCTTTCTGAATATCCTAGCCACTGGTTCAGCCAAATGAAAGAGGTAGTGAAAATGCCAAGCCAGGCCCCTGTGAGCCACATTTACCACCCATGCAAATATCCAGCATGTGGGGAGCAGTGACCGTGACGGCAGGGATGCTGCATCACCTTTTACAGCCTGGAGACTGCTGCGATGGGAACCACCAGCCACAGAGGGATGGCAGAGTGCCAAGCCCAGCACAGAACACGGCCCTACTGGGAAACAGACTCCCAGAGAGGGGAAGAGTAGGAGGGAAGTGGGCTTTTCCCCATGCAGCTGGTGCAAGTGTTCAGACACAGCAAGGAACTCCATACCATGGCATCCTTGGTCTGGGGGAAGTAAATGAAATATGGTTGTTTGCCCCCACTCTGCTGCTGCCACTCGTAGAAGCCATCTGCCAGGACCACGCAGCGCCTGCCCTTCAGGAGAGCACCCTGGGGAGAGACAGCACAAGTGAGCAGTGAACAGCAGCCTCCAGCAGCCTGCAAAGGCAGAAGGGCTCCTGCAATCACCCAGCCCTCTCGCTCCCTCCAATTTAAGGACTTTATTAAACTGCCCTGAGATGCACAAATGCCTAGTGCTATGCTGAGCTTTACCAGTAACTGCCTTTTCAGCTCTTCCATTTTAGTGAAACCCTCAGCTTTGCAGTACAGGGACTTGCTCCCCTGTGCAATGGCAAGCAGCGACGAGTACTTGCCCAGCAGATGTTTCATCCCTGGGTTTGCTGACTACAAGATTTCTTCAGGCAGGACACAAGGGTGGCAGCAGCTCACCTTGTAGGAGGACTTGCTCATCATGGTATCACTGCGGCAATTTGAGGTGTTGAACTGCAGTTTGGAGGGGTTGTCCTGTTTGAACCAGGAGGGCACCAGGCCCCAGCGCATGTCCATGAGGACCCGCTCAGAGGAGTCAGCATCCTTTCGAATGAACAGAGAAACGCCTCAGGTCAGAGCAACGTCACAGAGACCACAAGCATCCCCATAGCTTGAGGGAGGTGTTTTGGGAAGTCCTGTGGAAGTGGTTCTGTCCTCTAAAAGAAGGGATCTGCCCAGCATCTCTGTCAAGAGACAAGTTGGAGCTCACTGCCCCTCCCTTACAAGCCATGCAGAAACAGCCACTAATTATAACCCTTTGCATATTCTTAACAGCCTTCATGTAAGAATTAATCTTCAGCAGAAAGCACATAAATATTTTGCAGGAATAAAGAACTGTCTCTGAGGCTCACCCAACTCTCTGGAAGAACTAACACAGCTTATTTTTTAGTAGAAATGGCTGGAGACATGAACTCGCGAGCTCTCAAGTAAACAATCATATCAGGCTGGTGTCAAAGTCCTCAAAACTTCCCCTGGTGAGACTGAACATCCCAGAGGGGCAAAAGACTCACTTTCATTTTAATAATGTGATTTCTGCTGACCTGGTGCACTTTCACTGCTTGTGCTTTGCATATTACCTGCCTTTGGACAACGTTTGTGGCTTTCGATTCTCCCCCAGCTTGCTCTCACTTTCTGCCCACAGCTGCCGGCCCCGGCAGTAGCTGCTGGGTCGTTTGCTCCCAAAGGACTGCAGTAGACAGACACACATACACTTACTATAGGTGTGTGTATGCAGGGACGTGTATGTGTGCAGTTTTGTGAAGTCTTTCAGAGCCTCCCTCAGGGCAGGAGTGACCAAAAGGGACACCCCACACCGCACCAGCATCCCAACAACTTGATACCTGTGACTCACCCTGCCCCATATTCCTCTGCTCCATCAGGTCCATTGCCTACTCTCAGGGCAATGTGGGACCCCTGAAGCAGGAAATGAGGGCATGAGGGATGCCTGATGGCATTGCCCACAGCACTCCTGAATGGTCCCACCGCGGGTCCCACCTGATCACCTGGGCCTGTAACGGCTGCGAAGCGCAGCTGTCCCACCAGCTGGGGAGGGAGAGCAGAACGAGTCCAAATCAGGGTGTTCCAAGTGAGCACACCCCGTTTCACCCAGCTGAACGCCTAAGAGCAGCAGTTGGCCGGGCACCCTTTCTGTGTGAAACCAAACCAACAGCCATAGAGGCTGCCGACGTTGTCCGGGGCAGGTCGTGTGTGGCTTAAATTAGGAGGGACAACAGTCAGCACAGGTGTACAGCAGAGGTGTACTCCCCGCTCCGGAGCTGAGATTTTTTGTTTTTTTCTTCTCTCTACTCTCTCCTACCACCAATGTGACCTGGACACACGCCGCAGAGTTATGAAATAACCAAAAAAAAAAAAAAAAAAAAAAAAAAAAAAAAAAAAAAAAAAAAAAAAAAAAAAAAAAAAAAAAAGAGGTGCCTCACGGAAGCCAATTAAAACCAGCAGAGCAATTACAGGATTTGCGAAAAAACTTTACCAAAGTTAAGCACTTTAAGCACTTATACCCATTTTTGCAGAAAACATAAACACTGTGGTGGAAGCACGATAGCGATTCCCTTCCTCCTTCTGAACATGTAAATATTAAGAAGCAACATTTTAGCAATGAGAAAATTCGACATCTGTCACGTATAGCAAAGCGAAAGGAAACAAACCACGGCCATTCAGAGCAAGCCCCTAACCCACCCCCCGCCCCGGGAGGCACGGCCTCCTTCCCTCCGCTCCGATTTGAGCCGCACGATGTCCAGCCCCCGCCCCCGCCGCAGGTGGGAGCCGGATGGGGCCCTGCCGCCCGTGTGGCCGGGCCGCGGAGAGCAGAAGGTACCTGCTGGAGGTGGCGGCGAGAGAGCAGCACAGGGCCGCTGGACTGCGGGCCCTTGTTGTAGGAGGGCTGGTACCGCTCCTGCCGCATCCACTCGGGCTGCCGCTGCTGGCCCCGGCGGTCGCGGTAGGCGCAGGCTCGGCGGAGGTTGTCGGCGGCCAGGGAGCAGGCGGTGCGCCCGCACATCCCGGCGGCTCTACGGGACACCGAGCGCCGCGCTGGGCTCCCGCCCGCCCGCCCGCGGGGAGGGGCTGCAGCCGGGGGCAGGGCCGGCCCGCGCCGCGGAAACGCCGGTCCCGCCCCCGACACAGCCACGGAGAGCCACAGCACTGCTTTATTGGAATGTAATTGGAACAGCGGGAGGAGGACAGAGCGGCGCGGCTACGACGGTCCGGGGACAGGGCGCGGCGTAGCCAGACATTAAAACATGGTAATTTTATAGACAAAGGCCCCAGTGCAGCGGTACTGCAGAAAACACAAAAGCTGCTGTAGTGACCGTGATCCTTATTCTGCTGCCAGTGGGGGCTCAGAGCCAGGACAGTCCTGGAAAGGGGGGTTCATCCGACGGAGGCCATGATCACATCCACAGGGAGCTCCTCTGCGCTGCGGGCCGTGACCTGCATAGTCACCGTGTCAGTGAGAACAAGACGAGACCGCACCAGGAGGTCATGGCCACCCCGGAACACACCTGGAGAGGCGAAGGGGAGGAAGGGTGAGCGTGTTGCAGGCTGCTCTCCCCTGCAAGTCTGAAGATGAACACTACTGTTTGGTACAGGCAGGTTTCCCACTGGCAGTCTGGCAAATCCTAGTACAGAGCCAGGAGAGACCCTAAAGCAGCTCAGTTCCCATTCATAAATACAATACCTAGGATTCCTGCTACTGTAAAACCCACGGAACCAAAGCGTAAAATAAACTCCAGCTGAGAAGAGATCCAGGCATGTCTAAGAGCTCCGGTACTCATCTGCTCTCTTAGGTAAGGCTGCTGTCTTTCCCACACCAGGCTTGCTCCAAAGCAGGATGCCACAGATCAAGGAGACAGCAAATTCCACCCAGCTGAGCCTGGGGCTGATCCCAACATCCCCTCCACCACAACACCTTCCCTTATCCCAAGATCAGTTATTCTGCACTGCAGGTACAGAAACCATGGCAGGAGCAAATCTCAAAATATAACCCAGAGTGCAGTGGGCTCCATCAGAAACTCCTGCCCTGATTTTCAACAGGCAGCTCTGTGCAACCTCCTCCCAGAGCTGCTCCTTAAGCAGAACCTCACCCCACAGCTCACCTGCCAGGTACAGTGTGTGAGAGTTCTTGTTATCTGGCACTTTATCTGACCGCTCACAGGGCTGCATCCCCAGGAACTTCACAATATTGTTCACTGCCTCTGTTAGAAAAAATAAATAAAATGGGCTCTGTGTCACAGATATCATAACAAGGGCAGATAAAGAGCACCTAGAAGTGACTCAAGCTCTCCCTACATGTTAGAGTTCACATTTCTTGTCCTAACGGATGCACACCACTGGTCAGAACTGTGGTTTTGGAGGCTACAAGGATTGCAAAGACAACACACCAAAATCCCCACCAACCTGGGAGAATTCTGTTATGTGATGTAGCAAATGTGGAATAGAAATAAGAGGGGAAATGAGTCAGACAGGGGCAGAAGGAGAACGCAGCTGGCTGCACTTATTGCACAGCCCTGTCAGCCTGCTTGCTTCTCTGGACTTGCAAAGGAAGGAAATGTCTTGCAGGTGACACAGGTCTTCAGGAGAAATATGGAAAGGCCTCAGGGAGACTATTTCAAACCCCAAGGGACTCTTCAACGGAGCACAGAAATGGCTACAGGACAAGGACACTCTGTAAGCCATCAAAAGAACTGAGTTTTCATAGTTTTATTTGTGAATAAAATAGAAGGACTCTTCAATACGTGATGGAAGAGAAGAGGGTTTACCCCACCAGCCTGCTCACCAACCTCATGTCTTCTGCTGTTTTAATTTTTTCTTACTAGTCTCAAGAAGAATGGTGGGAGTTCATAACTAAACTATCATCTGTCTGCTTGGAAGGGTTAATACAGGAGCAAAGTAAGATATTCTCTTGCCTCCACAATCCAGCCTGGTCTCCACTGGTCACAAAACACTCATTAGTTTTTTTGAAATCTGAACTAACTTCTTATCACAGTAACTGCAGCTCCCTATTCAACAGCTGTCGTGTAAAGCTTGTGAAGGGTTTTGCCCCATTAGCCTTTCTGTGACAGATTTAAGGTGAGCCAGACTGGGCCTCTGGACTCTGCCTGCTAGAGGGAAAATAAGAGCTCTGCTGTGCTCACACCCCCTTTCTTACCTTCAAGGGTTTTAATAGCAGATAAAGTAAAGGTTTCTTCCTTTTCAAACTCATCACCCACTTCATCCCAGGCTGCTCCAAAGTTTGGCTTCAGAACTCGCTGGATGTGATCAGCCACTGTGACCTCCAGGTCTTCAAGCTGGTGGTAGAAGCAGTTCAAGTGAAACATGGTTGTTATCCTCAGAGCGAACTTTAGTCTGGATTCCCTGAGATCAGATGAATGCAGGAAACTGCCTCCACTTCCACTTCTGGTTTGCTAGGCCTGAGAAAGGCATTCCTAGGGCTTACAAACCAGGTTCTTGCTCTAAGCACAGCCCTTGGCCTGACAGAGATCAAAGTACTGGACAAATGGCCAAAACAGAGGGAAAAACAAAAGCTTAGAAATAGTTGCTCGAGTATTGTTTCCCTAAAATGCATGTAAAACTGTTCTGCCTTTCTGGTTTATCATTTTGTAGGCTGGTAAAGTGAGACACTCTCAGACGTGTGCGATCACCTAACACTAGCACTAAGGTAGCTTAGAGCTGCTGTGATTGCACCTGTGCAAGGCAGAACCAGGCTTGTCCCTCCAGAGTGTGTAATGAAGGGCAGGCAGTGCACTGCAGGACACCAGCTGCATTAATTCCAACAATTGCTGCAGAAAAGAATCTCGTGATTCTAGTTGAAACACATGGAAGAGTTTGTTTAAGTATCATTCAATTGCCTTGGTGACTGGTAGGAAGCTGAAAGAAGTGTTAACCTTGCATGTTCCATTATGAAAAACTCTCCCCACTCCTGGGAAGACAGTGACTCACTGCACAGCAGTGCCTCTAATCAGATTCACAGCAGTGACAGGCAACACACAGAAAACAGTCTCTGGAGCTAATGGGTCAAGCTGAGGCTGTGAACAACATCCCTTCCTCTCCAAGGAAGAGAGGTGCCTGCAGCACCACTGCGTTCAGCAGTGTCAGTGCTGGGGAGGGAAGAGCTCCACCTTCCCCAGAGTAATAAGCATGACAACTTTCCTGTGTCAGGCAAGCCTCTAGACAATTAAGCGTACCACCACAGGAGAACTTGTGGAGAATGAAAGATGCCAGATAGCCCTCTGTCTCCACAACCCTGAGTGTGCCATTGCTGGAGCCCATAGGGTACAGGCAGCCAAACCTAGAGGACGCACCATGGCCTCCCAAAACGTATATATCCTGCACAGTCACGTGTCCACCTACAGTGCAAGAGGAGAATACTCCAGATGAGGCAATGCAAGCTCTGCAAATTCCTATCTGCATTAGGGACAGCAAGAACTCCCTTTACATGATGCTGCCCACCTCAGTGTTGGTGGTCACATCATTGCTTGCTGGGATCGGAGCTCAGATCGCAAAACCCCACAAAATGACAGCAGTTTCCATGATCAAGTACATGCCCAGCTTCTTACCACATACTCATCCTCATAACCCTCGTCGTCCGTCTCACCCGTGTTGGGATCACAGTCCTTGACAGTGAACTTCATCATGCAGCTGAACGTGCAGGCCACTGGAGACAAGAAAGCAAAGGCAAAGCTCACATTACCACCATAGCCACACTCTCCTGAGGTAGAACGGGGCTGGGAGGTTTGGGGCAGCCAGGCTCTTCGCATCACAGTCAGCAGCACAGGCTTAGCCACCTAGAGAGAGCTGTCTAACAGTTTCTGTCTCTCAAGGACAAGCTATTTATTTATAACATTAAGCAAACAGTGATAAAGACAGGCTTATGATGGTTGTACAAGACCATAATCCTCAGATCAAGTGCTATTACTAATGAACCTCACATTGTATTGGGAATACTAACTAAACATGTCCCACCAGTACCTTGTGAAGAGGCAAGATCCACATACAGGGATCAGTTCATGCACCTCTGAAATGAAAGCCCCTTGCACTGCAATGCTGCAGCTCATTAATACCACTCAGCTGGGAGAGGAAGCGATGACTCATCCCTAGAAAATGGGTACTGCTGGGTGAACAGCAGCAACATGACAGGAGAATAGTTCCAGTGCACAAACCAGGGAGACCAAAGCACAAGTAAAGCCTGATTCATGTTCTGGATAGCGGCAAACAGGGAGGGGGATGTTCAATTCAGACATCCCATAAATTCTAGCCGTTTGTCTGAAATACCCCTTTGCTACTGGGAGCATCTGGGCATTCTCAGCACTTTACAGGCATCAGTCTCCTCATGTCTAACATAAAGAAAGGCTGAAGGACATGCCAGGGTGTACAAAAGACAACTCATCTGCCAGCTCTCACAGCCCAGCTTGGCAGTACTACAGAACAAGGAAACCAGCAGAGGAGAAGGAAGGCTTGACAGCCCCCAAAACAGCAAAGGCGAATCATGCTCAGCATCACTCAGGGCTGCACCCACACACAGGCTATAAATATCTTGCTGGGATGTAAGGTAGAATGTGTGGGGATAAGCAATACAAGAAAAAGGAGTGCAGATTGTTTACCTGCTGTCGGATCCTCTTCAGACAGTGCCACCAGCGTGTAGCAGGTACCTGGCTGGTTGTACACCAGGGTTTTGGCAGGTACATAGCCAATGACCTCATACCCCTCTGTTGGCTCCATCTGCACTGTGACATTCTCCAGGATCTGATCATTCAGGGTGTTCGTGCAGTCAAACTAAACAGATAAGGGAAAAGCAGCAACAGCTTGAAGGTGCTCACTACTCATTGAAGAGCAGACTTAGCTTAGGCACAGTGGGAGCTTGGTGTCAGCCCGTGAACCTACAGCTCTCTGTGTTTCCATGGTGCACCTCACTATCAGCTGGCTCGTTACAGAGCAACTTGACTAGAGTGCTCATTTAAATGCTTTAGGGGAGAAACTAAAACCCTGCTGAGGAGTCCAGTGCTTCAGCAAACTTTTTTCTTTTTTAAGGAAACAAGACTTAAAATAGCAGGGATGTGTCAGATTTTGCCTGTTTCAGTTCCACACGTTAGTATGGAACTTTTTCCTCCAATTTCCAGTCACTTCTGGGTTAATTCTTTGCTCTACAGAAATTCAAGTATTGTATTGTCTACATCATCCCACTTGAAGCTACAGGGACACAGTACCTTCACAGCAGATGGAAAGATGATCCTTTACATGGCTCAAACAAGGTACAGCTTAAGCAAGTTTCAGCAAGCTTGATGTTTTCAGCAAGTCTAAACTTGCTGTTTAGACTTCATTCCAGCTGCAATGCCAAATCTCTTAAGCTCGTACAATTGTATCAGGTGAATGGACAACAAAGGTCAACCCTGTGAGGGCTGTTCTGAGCAGTAAGCAGTTCTGAGCTTTTGAGAAAGGAGCTGGCTAAGGACAAAACACTGCTGCTCACAAGCTAGCAAGGGACTCACTGTGCCTCTGACTCCCACTGAAGCCCAGGCAAGGGGACTGGCACATCAATCCTAACATGTCACATGTAGCAGCAGGGTCATATGTCTAGGATATCTAGGATATACAGAATCTAGGATGTACAGAAGAAAGCAGGCTAAAACAAAATACAGCAGATGAAGAGCTCTCCCATACTGGATCCCTTTCGTGGGTACCCTTTTAACTTCTCAGATGCAGTAAGCTTCACTCTTTCATGCCCAAACCATGTGCTTGAGGACTTTGAAGAAAGAACACAGACACCCTTGCCAGCTCCTCAGTGAGAACAGCCCCACCTAGGCTTGTTGGGTTTGACTGTACTTGAAAGCACTACTCAGACACACTCCACCACCTTTATTAATTTTCTTTGGGGTTCTGCTACCATGAATAAGAAACTAAGGACTATTCATTGCAGTGTTGTGCTTTGAACACAGACTGTGTGTGCTACATCTTCCAGAAGTGTTCAAGGCCAGGTTGGATGGAGTTCTGAGAAACCTGGTCTAGTGAAAGGTGTCTATGGCAGGGAGGTTGAAACTAGATTATCTTTCAAGTCACTTTCAATTCAGGCCATTCTGTGATTCTATGATATCCCTTAGACATGTCTTCACAATGAAGCTTTTAGTCAATCAGTAGCTTATATTCTAAGAGTCTTCAGCACCACACCCCACAGCTACCCACCTGGAACACCATGTGGTTGACAAAGGTATGCTTGGTGCAATGAACCACATACTCTGTCTCCAGCTCTGTCAGGGCCACAGGCTCTGGGGAAGACTTGAAGAGTAGGCCCAGCTCCCGAAACTCTGGGATGGCCCCTAGTTGCTCTGAAATAGAGTACCCAAGTTACTGCCATCCTCAAGACACAAGGAGGTATTAGCAGTTTCAAACCCCTTGTTTCAGCTGCTACAGCAAGCAAGTATCCATCAAATACTCATAAACATTCCCTAGAGACTTTTAAAATGAAAAAGAGTCATCCTTTGCTCACATCTACTGCAAGACAGAAAAAATGAGGACTGCAGGCTCCCCCACCCTCCAGGAGTAAACAGTTGACCTTAAGTTGGGGGCCCCTGTCACTCCCTGCAAGGTGAGAAGCCAAAGGGGCAAAGGCAGGCTCAGCAAGAGGTGGCTACAGAGTTCTCACACATGAACTGAAGAGAGGCCTTGCATCAATTTACCTTGGAATATTTCTTGCCGTGTTGCTGCCATTTTCTCTGGCTGTTTCACTACAGCAACAGGGGCATTTTCTGCAAATGAAAAAGAAAACAATCTAACAAAAACAAGCCCAAAAGATTTGAAGGCAAAGAGTAAGATATGACTGAATAAGAAAACAGATCAATGCCTGGAGAAGGATTTGATTGAGGAAAGCAAGGGAGCTCATTTCTCATTTGATATAGACTAGACACCCATATTTGGCTTCCTAAGCAGCTTTAGAACTGCAGCAGCTCTAGTGAGGATTGCCAACTACTACTATTATTAGCAGTTGGACTAAAGTGAAACATTAATGTGGGAGCAACCAGATCTGCAAGCCTTGGTCTTTCCAGGAGATGCAATCCCACAAAATTCAAATAGGATAGAGCTCAGCAATTCCCAGCAAGCCCAATGCAGGGAACCACTAGCATTCACGTGACCTGATTCCTCACCTGCTCTTTGCTCGATGATAGGAGCTGTTGCCAAAGGAACAGATTTTAAGTCAAAGGGTTTCTCAGAGGGCTCCAGGGTGTACTGATGAAGAGCCCTCTCCAGGCCAGGGATGGACACCGTCAACCCTGGGGACACAAGAGACATGTCACTGAAATCACAACAATGCCAGGTCTTTAGTTTAACTCTTGTTAAACCAGGAAAGTGGCCCAGACTTGTTTTAAGGCCTTCCTGCAGTACCATTCAGGATGTAGCCAGCATTGAGGGCCTTCTGCTTCTGCTCCAGAACATTCAGGTAAAAGGTGGCTCTGTCTCTCACTTCATTGTCATCATCCATCACACACCTGAGAGGAAAGTGGAAAAATTTCTTCAGAATCCACATGACTAAGAAACATAACAGGGCCAGAAAAAACATGCCATAGGAGAGATCCAGCAATCTCCTAGTAATTGTATTAGAAAAGCAGTAATCTGCCACACATGGCTTCTGTCCACTTTGTGGTGCTGAATGCAGAGGTGATCCTATCACAGGATCACGGGTACCTCCTGCACCTTCTCAGACCCACAGGTAGGAGAGACTAGACAAGCTCTCAAGCAAACAAGGTTTTTCAGCCAGGACATTGAAAAACTGTGAGGCACAACTGACCTTCTAAGTAACACCAAGATACTGGGTAACATCTCTTCATTCTGAGCTCCAAACTTGGCCAGGGCACTTACAGCACCTGCAGCAAAAGCAATGAAAACAGAATTAGAAAGCAAAGGAATCAGCTGAAATTTCCTCCATTTCTTGGCCTTGATCAAATGCCATGTCAGAGATGCTACACTAGTAAACTGTGTGCACTAGTTTAAAACTGTGACTAAGAGAGAAGCAGAGGTGAAGTGTCTGCAAACCTTTGCAGTTTCAGAGCCATTGCATATTCCTTCCCACTTCTCAGCCACAGGCTGCCTCTCCCATCAATAGTACTGCAGGATCTTTGCTGTATAAAACTATTTGCTCAGACCTAGAGCAAATCATAGCTCTCAAAAGCAGAGGCATTCATACACTATGGTTCCCTGAAGATCTGTCTAAGGGCAGAGAGCTTTTCAGGTCTGTCATTTACCTGCCCGGACTTCCTCATGCTCCAGAACAACCCTGTTGTAGATGAAGCGAATATATTTGGAGGGATTGTTGGTTTTGGGCCCTTCCTGCCCCAGGAGGTGGAGGATACGAGTGGCCAGCACAGTGAACTCGCAGTCCTCAATGAATTCACAGAGGTGAGACAGTCCTGTCTCCTTGCTCTCTGAGTTCTCCTCAATGATGCTGATGATGCAGTCCACAATGGCTCTCTTGTACTCAAAGCCGCCCTGAGGAGCAAAAGAGAACTGCTCAGCTGGAAATCTCAGAGTATTTTATAGACTGAGCTAGCCAGACAGGAGAAACATTCTTTTGAAAGGTCACTCACACTCAGCAATTTTTAATGTGTGTTTGAAAGGAAGAGGGCAGTATTTCTGCCCTCACTTTTGACCCTCTTTACACCCAGAGGGTCAGCTAATATTCAAGCTCTCTTGCCAGCTCCCTTCAGAATGGCTGCACTGGAGAAAAAAACCCAAGTTCTAACCCATGAGTAAAAGGATTCATCTGGCTGAAGGGCTTTTATCTCCATCAAAATCCTCTGCTGCCAGAATTAGTGCTTAAAAACAGCCATATGGGAGGAGAAAAAACCCAACCCTCTCCCCTTTAGCACTAGACATCTGAGGATGAATCACAACAGAAATGTATGAAGGATCATATCTGCCACAGCAGGACGCAGCAAATAGCTCCATTAGTGTGGGATGATAGGCAATCAATACCTCCCCAGGTACAGCCACAACCTGACATGCCAGGAATGCTTGGCTATCTTCAGACATTATTTACTAATGTCCTCAATACACACCAGGGGATTAAACTGCACACTACCCTCTGCCAATTACATGCACAGTGCCGGACATCTGGATCTTTCTGGAGCTACTTCAGATTAAAAAAGCCTTAAAACAGAATGGTTTGAAGTACAAAACCACATTCAAAATTATACATTCGGGTAGAAGGTGTCTCTGTCTCCCACTTAATTGTCATCATCCATCACACACCTGAGAAGAAAGTGGAAAACTTTCTTCGGAATCTGCACGACTAAGACACGTCACAGGGCCAGAAAAAACCAAGATTTGGACACATCACAAATCCACCCACAGAAAATCTGGGAAAGGAGAATGGTCCACTTTTCACAGGAGCAAAGTGAGATGCTCTGGGTTGTTCCAACTGAGAGGTTGTAATTGGCAGGAAGTGATGTCAGAGCAAGCAGTTGTGCCAGCTGTGCTGCAGGCATGTTTGCTCTTTTAGAAACAGCCACAGCAAACCTCTGTAAAGCTGTCTTTCTGCAATTTTTGTCTGACTGAATGCAGAGAATGCTTACAGGTGATCCCTGCACTGCCACAGCACAGATACTAGAGCAAAAATGGTCCCATGTCATCAATAAATAGGTTGTTATTGAATCTTTGACAGCAAATTCCAACAAGTTTTGTCTTATACACAAAGTATAAAAGAAAGCTGGTTCAAATGTGAAACATACACAGACTGCCAACAGATCTGCTGTTGCTTGCATTTGCTTTGAGAGTTAATAAACCCTCAGAAAAAAAATCACAGACTAAAAACCACATTAAAAATATGCCTGACAGTATGCTTACAACTATTGTGCACAGCTGGGCATTTCGGCAGTTACACTGCAAGCCTTTTAAGAGCGAGTCTTTCACTGCACAGCCTTATCAGTAAAAGCTTGACACTCACAGAGAGAGTACTGTTCATGTACACAAGCAAGGCATAGTTGCCTGCAAACTGACCTCCTCCCGAAGCATAGTGAAGAGAAAGTTCATGAGGACGGCGTGTTTGCGAGGGTACTTCTGACACAGAGCGTTGATGGCCTGCACCACTACCACCTGCAGGAAAAGAAGGCAAGTAAAAAACAATTCTGTTTCACCATGTAAGAAAAAATAGCTCAATTGTATCAATTTTGTGTTGGTCTCCTTAGCTTGGAAATCATGGTTTTGTCTTTTTTTATTCAACAAATGCAGTTGCAGGAGGTACAATCCTAAGAACTGGAAGAGATAGATCTTTATGCACTTGCCAGCCCCTAAAGAAAGCCCACACCCACTGGGAAGAAGAACAAGATTTGATTCTCAGAAGGCATGTCTCCAGAAGAGAGCACATGACTGAAGATGTAGGACTGAGGCAGACAGCCTCAAATACTTTCTCCTTCCTTCAGATATTCTGCTGCTTCTGGAAGAAGCAGCTCCATGCAGGTTTAGAGCACACATACAAACATGGACAAAGACCACAAGGTTTCTTAAGGCATCTAGGTGTCCCTCCTTTTCTCACTTCCTTACTTTGAACTCATCTGAGATTTCTGACATGAAAGAGGAGATCTGCTTCATGAGCCGGTCAATGCTGCTCTCACTGCCAGTTTTCAGCAGCGTGGTGATGGCCAGGGTGGCTATGCTGCGGTTGGAGTCTGTCACAAGGTTCTCCAGGTCCAGGTTACAGGCAGTCACAGCAGATGGGTGCTTCATGGCCACCTGCAGCAGCGAAGGAAGAGTGAAAATCCCTCAACAGACGCAAAAGGTCCAGCTGGCAAAACCCACAGCAAAACTCACTCCTTCCCACAAAGTGGTATAGACCGCACATGACGGATATCTCAGACAAATAGCTAATCTGGAGTTAAGGTAACAAGGTCTTGTTTCCTGCAGAATTGCACCCCTTGCTGGAAGAGAAGCAGTAGTAATAAACTATCTTTTATTATTTTTAGCTCTCTGATTTTCCTCTATATAATAAGAAAAGAAAGCTATGTACTCCAACAAAAATTCAGCCAGACTAGCTGTGCAAAACAGCTCCATGAGCAGAAGCACAGCAGTTACCAGACACTGCCATTCTCTCTTTTTCTTTCACAGAGTTTATATAAGAAGAAGGGAAAAGCTGGAGCAAAGACTACCACAGAAGCAGGCAAGAACTATGATCAAGGTTTGATCCTCATTTTACAAGGAGCTTCCTCACCATGGGAAGCTCAGAAGGGAAAGCAGTAACATGAGGACCAGTGACACTCTAAGAGACCAGTGAAAATTATCAGGGTTTTTTCCTTCTGTAGAGTGCTCTTTGAGGTTTTATTCCAGACAAAAAGCAATGAAATGTAAGGCTGTAGCACAAGGCAGAGGTTATTCACACAAAATCATCACATAATCTGACCGCCGCCTTCTTCTGAAGTCTGCACCTCCCTGCACATGAGATACTATTGGAGCTCCCAAGAGACTTGCTCCTACCTTGTTGAGGGTACGGACAGCTGCGTATCTTAGTGCTGCTTTTGGGGAGCTGCAAAACAGCTGCAGAACTGCAAGGTGGGAAAACCAACAAAGACAGATGTTTAGGCACTCTGTTACCGAGAAGCACTTCATACCTAAAGCAAGAGCTTCAGTGAAGAGACTGTTGCAAACATAAGGTAACTAGAAAAGTGCTTAAGCAATTGTACCTTTAGGAGATTCCTCCCTTCTTCTTGTTCCCTTTGCCTTTGTCATATCCCTGCTGACAACTAATTCTTAACTGCCTCCCTCTTCTTCCACAGTGCTGCTATCCTCTGCTCCTTGTGAAAGCCAAATTCATCACCTTGTCACCTTTCCTATTAAGTTAATTTCAACTGCTGTTCTCCATTTTATGCAAACTCCACTCCTTTCCCAGAACTGACCCATGAAGTAACCAGCATTTGAACACACCAGGAAATACCTTTACAAGAACAAAGCTATTCACACACACCACAGGCTCTCGGCAGCAGCATAAAGCAAAAAAAGATAGAGCAGCATAAGAAGCCTGAAACTGTTGTATTGTACTAAGTAGTTAGTTTGTTAAGCACTGAGTGTTTTTGATTATCCCTTCCCATGTACCTTTGCACCTCCTTCACCTGATACCCCCTATCTCTCCTCTCCCCCTGGGTCCATGCACATTGGTCAACAGACCCCCCTTCCCCTCTTCCCTAGGGCTTAAAACTCCCTGCACAGGGGGTCTGGCCCTCTTTTTCCTCCTGGGCTCCAAGGTGTAGGTTCTACACTAAAGCTTTGGGACTGTGTCCCATGAGGATTAAGAGCGCCTTTTTGTCTTTTATCTTTGTCCTAGCCCAGATTTCCCCCCGAGGTCAATAGCTAGCCAGGGCTGGATCCTAGGGGTGAGGGAACCCAAGCATGAAACTACACAAGGCCCTTTTTTGGGGGGGGCAATCAGCAGATGTCACCACTGGAGGCTCATAACTCCCTCGCCATGGCCATGAGCACCACACTTACCTGAGACAGCTGGAGCCAACTCCTTGGCAGTGCAGTTGGGCAGGTTAACGATGGCAGATGCAGCTTCATACACCACCATCTCGTGCTTGTTTCTTAGGCAGCTCTCAATGAAATCAAACAGAGGGCTATCGCGGCTATGGGACAAAACCCCCCCCACAAGACTGAATTAAAGCAAAGGCACTAAAAGAAATTAAGAATCCAGCAGTAGAAATGGCCAGGTCTCACATCTTCCATGGTAAGGTCTCACCTTACCATGGAAAGGTAAAAGCAGCCATAAACCCACTCCATACCCAGATTTTGCAGTGGTAATTATACTGTACTTCCAGCATGCTTGAAAGTCAGGCTCCCTTCTGAGAAGAACCCTCTGCCATAGGGAAAGAGAAGGGAATCTCAGGCTAAAGGGAATCTCCCTCAACTCTCAGACAGTAAGAAATGACTGTACACACCACAACTCTTACCCACCAGGAAGTCACACTGCATACATGCTGGATAAACAATTACAGAAGACAGAGAAAATGAAGTAAAACAAAGAACAGCTATGCAAAACAGTCCAGAGAAACAAGATAGTATTTGATGTGCAAGCAAGGCTGACAGAAGTAATTTCAAAACAACCATGGACATCCTATATTTTCTCTGCTTTTATCCAACAATAAGAGGTAGAAGCTGCACGATGCTCTTCAAAGACAGAAATAATGAGATGGCAGGTGAGCCTGTGAGAGGAGATGGAAGCAGGACCAGGAAATTCTTTCAGCAAGGAAAATGAGCCCACTCACCTGCCAGCCTCCTCCTCCAGCAGCTTGCTGGCTATTCGGATCATCATGCAGTAGGCAAATGGGGACTTGAGGCCGTGGCGTGTGAACTTGCTGAGCATCTTGTTGACCGCCAGGCGGTCGTTCTTCCGCACATGGTACAGCAGGCCCAGAGCATGATACTGTGTAGAGAAAGAGAACGTCACAAACCCACGGTGGGTTCTTCTCCCTTTTGTCCCCTTTGTTGTCCAGAGGTGCTTGGCTGAGCTCCAGCAATTTGCTCCATGCCCAGCTGCTGCTGAGTATTCCCCTGGTGGGGTGGGTGTCCTACCTGCACCATGATGTTGTCACTGGAAGCTGCCTCCTGAGCCTCATTCACCCAGCGCTTTACTACATCATAACTGGTCTTCAGCAAGTGCTGGAAGGAGATGAAGCCACAACAACTCATAAGGATGGAGGAAGCTTTGGGAACTTTAGCTTATATTAAGAAGCAATGAGCCTTCCCCATGAGTGTGTGGGCAGCAGCAACTTATAGAAAAACAAGGGATCAGCATGCAGAGACCTGGCCATGACAGCTGCAGTCTCAGGAGGTTGATGATCTCTAGCAAAGTCAGTGCCAGTTCCTCAATTCACAAAGACAGGAATAGCAACAAAATCCTGAAACTCCCAAGATGTCCAGTCCCACCACAGATGACTGCTTCCCTGCTTGACTGTCCCTCAGGCCCATGCTGCAGGGAGTACATACCAAGGAAGACACGAGAGCAGAGCTGGACACACTTGACACTTTGTCAACAATCGCCTGCTTCATGTAGCGCTCAATGGCCTGCAACATGGTACTCTGCAGGGAGAGGGAAACAACAGCTGATATGGGAAAGCCCTTTGGAGTGTGAAAGGGGATGCAAAGGCATGAAAAGCAGAGTGGAAAGTGGGATGGGATAAAGTAGAAAAAAGTGAAGGACACAGAGCTGCCCCATGGGAAAAGCAGTACTTACATCAGTGATCTGACAGAGTGCTCTCACAGCGGGGCCTCGGTAATTGTCATCCTTCCCAGTCATGTCTTTGGTTAAGCTGGGAAAACAGGAAGCTCTCAATATGGCACTCCTGAGCCAGCAGCTCTCAAGTGCACACACAGTGCACACAGAGCAGCAGGCAGCCAGCACCATGGCTGAAAGCCAAGTAGGCAGCTGCAGGTCTCAGGAAAATCCCACTGGGGTGGGAAGGCAGGAGAAAAGATCAGTACTCAGGTCCCAAGCCCATCAACAAGTTGCATGGGCTCCTGTTCACCAAGTGAGGCTGCAGCACATACATATACCCCTGAGGCATTTGTCCTTCCTACTGAACACTCATTCCTGCCCTTTTCCCAGGGTCCTGGTCAGTGTGAGACCATCTGTGAATGGCCAGGAGTTCATCATATCACAGCACTTAAGACTGGCTTCCACCTCAGCCCTTTACAGACCCTATACTGTCAGGCTCCTGACTCCCCAACAGGGCGTTTCACTGGGATGATCAGCAATTCAGGAATGACTCACAGAGGGAACTTTGTTCCCTGGTGAGGTTGTATTCTGTGCTGCTCCAGGAGAAGTGAATCCTTGTCTACCTGTTGAAAGCCTTGAGATTTATGCCAGATTTCTTCAAAACATTTCAATACATTCAGACAGGAGTTAATGAAAAAGCCTTTGCAAAAGGGGAAAAAACAGCAGTGCTACATATCATGTAACCAAGAGACGCTCCAAACATCCATGGGCATGGGATACGGGGACACAGCACATTGTGCATACATCACTATGAGTTCAATGTCTGTATTTTAATGGTCTTTTATAAAGGAAAACTTTGACCTCACCAAGGGCATTCCCTGTCATCGCCCTGCTTAGGGACTTCAATTATCTTCAAGAAGCTGGACAGACACTACTGAAGGGTATGTCACTATTACAGCAAGAAAAGTGAAGTTAACTGACCTGCTAGTAACAATGATCACATCTTCTGCAATAGAAGACATCTCTTTGATAGTGAGGTAACACAACCTGCGAATAGTTGGCTGGCAAGCAAATAAGCAAGAACATCAGTTGAGATGATCCCAGATAGGAAAGGATCTCAATTTTCCCTGCTTACATAACTTTATCTTGAAGATCACAAAAACCTGATACCTTCAGAGTGCCTCACTCCCTGAGTGTAAAAGATGTACAAAATCCATATTGATTAACAAAACACCTCTTCCTCCTCTAAATCCCTCAGTCTTATGGGGGGCCATAGAAATATCAGATTTAGCTGGATCTAGTTTCATCTTCCACTTGTCATTCACATGAACAAAAATAATGCCTTGAAACTATTTGCTGGTTTGCTGGTTGAAAGCCTTGTGTTGCTTCAAAAGCAAGAAAGCAAACAATTTATATGCCTGAGTCTGGAGATTTCTACACTGGTTTCATGATTTTAATGCCTTGCAGTCTAGGGGACAGCTAACGACAGTGCTACTGCTGTGGGTAGGCACTAACTCCCAGCCTCCTCCAAAACACACAGTTGTTGACTCAGCAGGATAATTTAATGCTGGGCACAAAGCACAGTAAAATCCAGCTGCCTACTATGATCTCATGAGTTAAATGGCAGTTCAGAGAGAGGAATCTCTGCCTCAAGAGCAGTGCATACTTTACTTTAGCTGCTACAAGAACTGGGAAGGGTTAGGAAGCTGATCACCATTTCTAAACTTTCACCGTACTCTTCCCATTCAGATCAGGTAGCTTCAGACACGGCAGAAAAGCTGATTGCATAAAAATGTGCATCTCAAGGGACAACTTGTCCCACCAGGTAAATACAGAAAACAAAAGGCAGACTTACATCATTGGACTGAAACAGCTTGGTCATAGCAAAGAAGGATTCCGTAGCTTCCATGACACCAAGGTGCTCCCCCTAGTCATTCAGGAAGAAGGAAATCCCAATTATCACAACCAGCTTTGGGCCTGATGCACGTGTCTGTATAGATGTATATTTTCTCTCTCTTACCTGGTTTATGAGATACAGGATCTTGGTGAGAATATGAGCACATTTTCGTGGGTTTATGGGGGTCTCATTAAACACTCGAGCCTGGAAACAAAGCACAGACAAAGAATGATAGTGACACCCCCTTGCAAACACTGTCCTGCCTGTCCTAACAACACACTGTGAGTGAGGTATGGCAAGATACTTAATGACTTTGGATCAGATTTTCCTTTAATTCCTGTTAAACATGAACCCCTTTAAACAGCTGGGTTTGTAGCCTGGGATTACAAATCCAAGAACAATAAAGATTTAAAGGCTAAATTCTCATCACACTTTAACTCACACAGGTCTGCACTGTGCTAGCTAAAACACCACTCTTCTGACAGATAAACTTGAGCTCACTGAGCCAATACCACTTCCAACCTCACAAGCAAACAGAGAATGCTGAAACAGCAGGGGCTGGGGATTGATCGAAATGTTCACCTGCTCCTGAAAAGAATGGAATTTCTTCAGAGAAAATTCATAAAACTGTTTAATAACCACTCACATCCCTCTCATTAATTTTGTCATCCACAAGAGATTTGGGGTGTCCAAGGCAAATTTCTCAGTATCACTGGTTTGGGGTGAGATATCCCAGATATTTTTATTCCTTTTATTACTATTTATAGTGTACAGTCCTTAATTTGTTACGGAGACTATTTCAACCTTCTACCTTCATCTGTCCAATAATAAAATAAGAACTGTTGCTCATTTCTTTCAGAGCAAGGAGACAGTGTGAAGATTTACCTCTTGCAAGACTGCACTCTTCTCCAGGTGCTGGAATGGGTTGGAATTCCCACCTGCAAAACAAAGAGAGTAAAAGTTTCTCCAAGGATAGTGCCATAGGAAAGCAACTTTTTAACCATGTCCATATTTAAAAACAGTCTGAGAATTTTTGGGAGATTTTTTTAATGAATATCAAGCAATCAGAGCATCCTCTTTGAAGTAATATTAATTGGATGTCTTCATGGCAGTCAGGGAAGGCAGAGCAGACATTACATTCTTCAATTTGCCCTCCCCTCCAGAAGCTCACTGAGCTGAGGTAGACTGATTAACTGTAAAATAACTGTGCTCCACTGTATCCTCAAAGTTCTATTTCCACTCCTGGGTTTGGAGCTTGCTGGCAGTTAGGGCATCTATAGGACAGGCCTAGAAACAAACACTTAGACAGAAAGAGGTATCACCTGCCAGACTAGTGAGTTAGGAGTGTTTTATCCCTCCCATATAAACCAATCAAGAATCCACCAGTAAAGTATTTTTGGCTTTATCGCTAATTAAGAGAACAAGACAGCAGACCAGCTAGGCTGGACGCAAAGTAACTTTCATCGTTCCACTTAACAAAGTAAATTATACTAAATAATTAAAACCCCAGCAATTAAGGATGAAATAATCAGAGGGAAAAGTACTCTCATTCTGCATGGTCTCTATTACATTGCCTCCCAAGCATTTGTGAACTGCAGCTTTTCAAAAGCTGTTAGTTATGTATGTACGTACATGTGTATGTATGTATGCATGTATGTATGTATGTATCTATGTATCTATCTATCAAAACCTGCTAGATAAGCAGGTTTCCATCAGAATCTGTGTTCAGACTAGCCCTGGGACAAAATGTAGCCTTTTTCAGGGTTGTTCCAGTGTTTGTTCCAAAGCCTGGTCCACTAGACAGAACATCTCCTGGGCCAAAATCTGACCCGACCCAAGCTTGAAGCATCCTAGGCTGGTGTCAGGAGCCCTTTCTAGAGTAAGCATACATACAAAAGCAAACACATCTGCAGCCTGGCTCCTTCCTGGTTCATAAAATGCCCTCCTCTGGCTCAGGAGAAGTTTACAAAGACAGCAGGTGGCTGAACAAAACACTTATGTGAGGTTGAAAAGGTAGAACAAAACAAGGGGAAAGTGCAAAAATGTCTCTAGTGTGAGTATGAACCAGTTCTAGTATAACTATGAAAATGTGTTTCAAAAAACCTGCCCAGCAGCCTAGTACTTCCATGGTCCAGCATGTCTACAATCCTTAAATCAGCCATGAACAACACAGCACCATCTCTTTATCTTCTGTAACACTAAGGATCTTGAAATACTTTGTACATGGGGTTGCAGTCCTCACAGCACCCTGCATCAGTTTTCTTCCATAGAGAGGGAGAAAGATGCAGGGAGGGCAGAGGGTGTGTGTTCATCAAGTTCCTAATATTGAATAACTAACAACAATTTATTCTCATTGGTAGAGAAACATAATTTTGTGGCCAAAATAACATGTCAAAGGGAGTGGGAGCAGATCATTCAAGGCCAGCTAAACCATTCATGGAAAGCAAAGACACAGAAGCCAATTAACTGGATACTTGCATCTTTTGCCAGCCCGAGCTATAGGTAATGTCAGTACCTTGATGTGTATGGCAGGTACAAATGAACAACAGCCCCCAAAATTAAAGCCAAGAGCAATTCCCCTCTAACAGCTGCCTCACTAAATTCTCTGCTTATCAAGATGTCACTGGAGGCCTTGGAAAAGGGAAACAAGGGCAAAGCATTTAATGCACATTAAGATAAAAAGCAAGCAGAGTCACACGGAACAATCACCAAGATGTAAACTGAATCAATTTGCTTCAGGACACACTGATTTGTTATGCACACCAAGCTGTGTAGAAAGCTTCATAGGAAGGTGAAAAAGATAACACAGAGGGAAACCATGAAAGGAAACACTGTCTTATGATGCATCGCTTCCACCTGAATTACAAACCACATAAGACATCAACCTCTTCCTCACTAACCGGACTAAAGTTTTGAAAAGTCAGGCAATCAGTTCATGTTCCCTTGGTGCTCTCAGATTTTCTGATCCTTTGAAAGTAGCAGTGATTGTGGGGCCAGAAACTATGAATTGATTCTACCTGGCTATAGCACCTGGTTCGAGAGCTGGGCAGCTGTGAACAGGGCTAATATAGCCAATATTTAGTCTCAGGCTCTGCACCTGCTGATGTGGCAGGTAACCTCGATGTGCTGTGCCGGTGCAACCAGTTTAGCCTCTGGGTACAGCTGTGGGAAGGAGGCAGCAGACCACTCTAGTGCTCCCATAGCGCTTCTATAGTGCTTCCATCGAGCTCCCAGAGTGCTTCCCACTGCGTTCTATGCACACCAGCAAGCCCCTGCCGCCAAATTGGCACTGAGCCTCCCCTACCAGCTCCCTTGGGGGTGCCCCCCAAAGATCCCCTCCTCTCCACAGCACGGGTCTCTTCCCTCACAGCTCTCCCCGGAGCCATGAAGGGGTCCCCCCTCACCAATCCCCTCCGTACCCACAGAGGAGTCTCTTCCCTCACAGCACCCCCGGGCTCCCCTCACCCGACTCCTCGTCCTTCTTGTCGAACTTCTTCAGCATGGTGCTACCGAGCGGCCCGTCGCTGCAGCCCTCCCGTCCCGTGGCAATGGCAGTCCCAGCCTAGATCCTGGTTCCGGTTCCGATCCCGATCCCGATCCCGGTCCCGGTCCCGGCACCGGCACCGCCCCTTCCTGCCCCCGCCCTTTCCTGCCAGCCTGTCACTGTCACTGCGGCCGCCGCACTGCGCAGTCGCGGGGCCGCCCCCGAGACGTGTCCGGGGCGTGGCGTGGAGCCGTGACTGACAGGGAGAGGGCGGGGCCAATGGGCAATGGCGCAGTCTGATTGGCCAAGGGGCGGGGCTGGCGGGGGTCTGGGGTCGGGGGCTGTGCCGGGGGACTCTGGGGCAGGGGCAGCCCTGGGGACGCGGGGACTGGAGCGGACACTGGGACACTGCTCGGTACAGTGGGGCTGGGGAGAGCGCAGGGCCTGGGGCAGGAGGCACTCGTACCGGGGGAACAGCGGTGATATGGGGTGGCACTGGGATCCCTGAGCTGGGCAGGGCAAGGGCACTGGGGAGATAAGGGGACGCTAGGGGTAGAGGGGGCTGAAGCATGGGGACACACTGATATTCGGGGAGCACAGATGAGACACTGCGGCAGGACATGGAAAGGAGGAGATCCTGGCAGTCTCAGCGTCCCAAGAACAATTGGGGGTGGCAGGAGAGGACTCCCTTCTGGGGGATTGACAGTTGTCACTCAGGCTGTCTGCCCTGGGGCGTTCCACTTGGATGCACCAGCACTGGCAGGTCTTCCTATGACCCCTGTCCCCCACTGCTGCTGGCACCCTGTCTCTACCCTGGACCACAAATTCCAGGCTCAGCCCCACAGCACACACCCACTGGGTACAGGGGGGTATCTCAAGGGGCCAGGCACTGCCCGGGCATCACTTGAGCATCAAGTCAGGCAAGGATAGAAAAGGACCTTTTACCCACCTTCTCACCTCACCCCAACCCACCCTCTGCTGGCACTTTTCTTCCTGAAATCTGTTCTGCCTGTGGAATGTGAAGTCACCCCAGTTGCTTCTGCCCCTTTGCCAAAGCCAGTGCCCGCTCCACAGTGAAAGGGCTCACTCACCGTGCTGTGGGTACTCATCGAAGAGCATGGCCGTGTCCCCCACCAGCTCCAGTGGCTCCCCTGCAGGCCTCCCCGGCCTCTGCCTTGCTTGCACCACCCTGTACTTTGCACGGGGCAGCCGCACTCTGCTCTGCTCTGCACTGCTCTTATCTCCCAACTGTGCTGAAAGCAGCAGCTCCAGTGGCACAACACGATTTCCCTGCCGGGCTTCCTGGGCCAGGGGCTGGCTCTGCTGGTGGTGCAAGGTCTGACACCCCTCATTTGGAAATTAATGACCTCTCGTGCTGGCCCCAGCCAAGCACGTGCCCTCACAGCATCTCTGGGGAAAGGGAACACAAAATGAGAGTGTAAAGGGGTGCAGAACAGGTATAAAGCACAACAAGTTGTATTTGATGCCACATTTTATTGTGCGCGCTCACTCAAAACTCCAGCTTTGAGCCTTGACAAAGTTCTGTGGAGGATTTTGTGTGCTTCAGTCACTTAGAGAGAAGAAGGGCCCAGGAAAAGCTGCCTGGCTGCATGCAGCCCCTTTGGAGACATCTCAGTGGTGGATGAGCAAGGAGCAAAGCCAAGCATTGAAATCCCTGTAGTGCCTGGGGCTGGGACCAGCCGTGCTCAAGCACTGGCCAGGGTAAAACCCAGCTGTATCTTCTCCAGTGGTGCTGAGGTGATAGTTATTATACTAAATCTTCCCATGGCTTCTGCTTGTGCAATGAGCACTGAGACCAGGGGGGATGAGATGCGATGTCCACAGTCCCCTGCAGACACACCAGTGCTGCTCCATGCTTCCCTCTGCCTGTGCCCCAGGCAGCCCACTGCCCTCTCCAGCCCTGCTATGTCCCAGCCAGACAGTTTATCTCCCGATGCGGGCCATCAGCTCGGCATTGGCAGCAGCCTTGGCTCGCAGTTCCTTCTCTCTGGCCAGGTCAATTAGGATTTTCAGTAAGTGAGTGTGGACATCGAGTGACAGGGACACCTTCCTCCCCTTTTTCCTGGGAGCAGCTGTCTTGGTGGCTGGGCTCATCTGCCAGGGCAGAGCTTGTCTTTCTGATTCCTCTGGCAGTGGCAGGATAGCTTTGTCCAGATGAGATCCTGCCCCAGAGTCATTGTCAGCCCTTCTCATTCTGGAGAGGCCTGGCAGCATCTTGCTATCACTGGTGGTTTCCTGCCTCTTCAGCTTTCCTCCATCCACAGCTCGGGAGGCTGGTGGGAGGCACTCATGGCTCGGACCCTTCCAGGCTCTTGCTGGTGCTCCAAGGGCCACCAGGAAGGTGAGCAGCATCCTGCCTCGCAGAGTGGCCGGGAGTGCCTGCAGGGAGCACATGGCTGGCACTGAGCATCGTCCCCATCACCCTGTCATGGCCCCACAGCCCGGACACATCTGCACCAGGGTGTCACCCACAAAACCCCTCCACTCCCTACACCAGCTGAAGGGGCTTCGCCCTCCTTTCAGGAACCTTTCATTATTCCACCCTGATTTTAACCCTGATTTCACCCTGATTTAAGAGTTTTGTGGAGGCTGAAGGAGACATGGGAAGGAAATCACCTGGGTGTCTTTGTCCTTTCATACAGCCCCTAGCCAGATTCTAGCTGTGCCTTAAATTGCACACCCTTCAGCCCTTTGTCACCCAGGGAAGGAGACAATCCTGCTCAGGAGGGTGGCTGCCAAGGTACTGTGGCTGCTCCCCAACCCATTCCTACCCTTTGGCCAGGGAAATGCCCGAGTTTCAGGGCTGAGTGGGCTGTGGGGCTTTATTCCTCCCACACCTTCCCTGGCAGATGCTATTACTCACTATGTTGCTGGGCTCTTTGGGGCAAAAGCCACCAAGGAGAGACATGAGCCACTTGGACTAAAATAGATAGCATATTGATTGCAGTGGGGTGACAAGGGCAGGAGACTGGCCACATGTCCTGAGCTGTGTCAAGCCTCAACAACTTTCTCCACCCCATCCCTCACCCTGGTCACAGGGCAGGCCCCAGGGACTGCAGGATGCTGTGCTACCAGGTGGAGGCCAGGGTGCTGGGATGTGGGGTGGGGGTCAGAGCAGGTACAGGGATGCTGTTGCACAAATCCTGCTATATAGTTGCCTCTCCCCAAAATCAGTCACCCAGCAGGGTACCTCTGGGGTGAAATCCTTTGGAAAGTACCAGAGTAGGCAGCCAGAGGCCGTTAACTTGCTGCAAAGTGAGCAATGAAAAACATCCAACCCTCTGCGAACTATTTCCCAGCTAAAAGCCCCTGAAAAGCACCACGGAGGGCACAGCCTCACCATTTGCACCAGGTCCTCGTCTCCTCGATGTTCAGGCAGTGCTCCCACGGTGCAGGGACCACAGGCTGGGGATTTGCTCCACTCCCTACCAAGCCCTGGCTTTTATCCTTGTCCCAGCTCCACCTCTGACCCACAGAGGGTGATGGTGATGAAGGGAAGGCGTGGAAATGACGGTGGGGGGGCGGTGGTTTTTTTCAATACATTTTGTCTAATAGCAGATGAAGTCATCCTGGGATGTGGTGGGTGTCTGTCCCCTTGCAGCTCCACCGGCTGCATTTGGAGGGGATTCTGGGAGCCTGGGACAGCTCAGTTATAATTGTTTCATGTTTTACTTGCAAGATGTTTTTTCTCCATCTAATTAGGCCTCCCTACTCCTGTCAGGCTTGGTAATCACTTAAGGAATGGAGAGAACATGCACGTTGCTGCCAGCCAGGGATCATGGGCAGCCCTGTGGGGATTGTGCCTCACAAGGTCCCTGGACAGGTCCTGGTACCAGTTTGGCACTGTGTCCTGACAGATTCCCATGCCACATGGAGGACATATCTAGAGACATGTCACCTCCCTGCTGTGCCAAACCCAAGCACTGCTTTGGCCACTGGTTTACAGGACACCAGTGGCTTGCAGCTCACCTTAATGTATTCCAGCTGGGACCCCACTGGTTTGCTGGCACCTGTACCAGTCCAGCCTGGCTCAGCCCCCCCCTGCCAGCTGCCCAAGGTGGGTAGCAGCCTGTAGGCATTGCTGTGGGGTGAGCCCCATATAAAAGGGTTTTGCTCCAAAGTTCCCTCCCTAGGGAGTGTAGGAGCATCCCAAGGCTCTTAGGCTGGGTGGGCATGAGGTGAGTTGTGGGTGCTCAGCCCCATGGGCTGCCCGGGGCCAGGAGTCAGGGTGCCCAGGGTTCAATCCACTGGGGGTCTGCCCACCTGATTGGTCTGAACAGATGGGTGACTGAGTCATCAGGGGACTGTGTCCCTGCTGCCCCAGGATGGCAGGGAATGGAAATAATGCCAGCTCTGTTTCCTCTCCCAGGGACAGCCAGGAACTCACACCCAGTAGCCAAAATTAACTGGCAGCACTGATTCACACAGTACATCATGCAGCACCACAGACTCACGTGCTGACACGTCAGGGCCTGGACGGGATCGTGGCCTGGCTTGCATCAGCTGGGCACGTGCTGGCCACAGGGATGGGGCACTGGGCTCCCTGGAAGGGGTGAGGAACCCCAGCCAGCACTGCCAGCAGTGGGCAGCTGGAAAGAGCAGCCCAGCTGGAGGGAGCAGGGGGCATGCCTGAGTCAAGAGCTGTCCCCAAATTCCACAGACATCTCCAGCAATGTGCCAAGAAGTGTGACATCTCCCTGTGAGCACAGCTTTAATACACATCACCCCTGCACTGGTACACATATACCTTTGCTGTATATAGATATACACAAAAACCAGCAGTATGTCTGGGGGCCACAAAGCTCACCTGGCAGCCCCTGGGGTTCTGGGGCAGTGAAGGGCATACCCCTCCTCATTCCCCCCTGGGGATGGGGGCAAGCAGGGGCTGCAACCCTGGCAGCCAAAATCGCTTTCACAAAGCCTTTGGGAATAACAGTGGTTGAGCAGGAACCTCTTCTAACATAGCACCATCCTCAGGGTTTCCCTGACAGGCCTGGGGGTCCAGGCGAGATCCCTCAGGTTAAAGACACATATACTGCTGGCAGGCGTGTGAGCTGGAGAGTAGCATGTGGCAAGAGCCTCCAGTCTCCCCACAGGTCATTGCCAAACCATTGCAGCCACAAAAGGGGAACTGGGCCCTAGTTGAGGTTAAGGTGAAATTTATTTAGATGGAGCTCATTGCAGGGTGGGGGTGAGGGATGTGGTGCAGGGAGGCACTGCCTGGCACAAGGATGTGGGCAGCTCTCCCAGCAGAGAGCGGGGAGCAGAGAGGGAGTTTGGGGGTCTGTGTGGGGCAGGAAAGGGTACATGGGTATTGTGGGATGGGAGGGAGCCCAACTCTGCCAAGTCCCAACTCTCCTTCCAGAGAGAGGGAAGCGGGCTAAGAACCATTCTGTTGGCAAAAAATAATTTAAAAATCAAACTGAGAATAGCCCAGTGGGAAAGGGGGTTCAGAGCCTTGATGGGAGGCAGTTTCCCACATGATACAAATTTCACCTTAATGACAACAAATTGATATGAAATGAAAAACCCATGAGCAGCATAAAGACAGGTTAGAAATAGCACCAGGTTCCTGCTGGGGCTGGTTGATACATGGCTGGTGCCACCATGGGAAGCCCAGCCCCGGCCAGGGCAGCAGCTGGGCCCCACTTCCAGGCAGCCCTGCCTGCCGAGAAACTGCCTGCACCTACACCTTTGGCTGTCCTCCCACCTTGCTGCCGGCGCTGCCACGAGAATCTGTGGAGAGAAGCAAGGCACTGTCGGAGCTGAGGTGGGGGACCAGCAGTATCCCCCCAGCTCCGCACTGCTGAGCGATGGCACAAGGCTGAGATGCTGCTGGACCAGCCAGTGCCGGTAGCTGTGCCAAGTTCTGCCCACCTGCCCCCGGGCGCTGCCCACAGTGCAGCTCACACTCCTCCTTGCTGTCGAAGCGGTTGAGGTTGCCGTGGCAGCCGCTGTAGACAAAGGGCCGGCACTCGGTGACTCTTTGGTTGTAGTACCACCGCAGGGTGTAGCGCTGGCAGTCCCCCTCGTCCAGCGGCAGCCTGCAGGACTCGGCTGTGGGGCAAACGCTGCTGGTGAGGGCAGGCAGGGGCTGGCAACACGCCGGCGGTGGAGGCTGCCAGACCCGCTTGGCAGAGGAGGAGAAACCCCAGAAGGGGAAGGCTGAGCATGGGAAGGGTTTGGCTGGAGGAGACATCTCTATGTTCTGCCCAAGTGCTAGAACTGAGGACAGGAGACACCACTCTGGGCAAGGTGTCTCCCAGGACAGCTCCCAGCAAAGAGTTGGAAGGTAGGTGGAGAGGGGACATGATGGCTGCAGCACCCCTTAAAAAGGTTATAGAGGGACTCTCCAAAGGTTGCTGCCACTGGGGCTATCCTGATCTCCTGGCCCCTTTGGGATCCATCCTGTGACCAGAGCACAGGAAACCTGCCAGGGCAGCAGGTCCCACCAGCCCAGCACACCACCCATCACTGCTGGTGATGGCTTCAGTGAGTGGGACAGAGTACAAGGTCTGCATGGTATGGGCAGCGCAGTGATAGAGAAGGTGCAACCCTCTCAAAGTACCAGCAAGAGGGCAGGAAATCCTAAATCCCCCCCCAGACAGATGGCACAGGGACCCACTGCCCATCTGGTTGTGAAGACACCACCCCAGCAAAAGCTGGGGCAGCTCCATGGTTTCCCCCAGTAGCTTAGCTCTCAGTGCCAGGTGAGTGCAGGGAAGCTCACCATCCACTGCAGGCTGCTCCAAGCTGTCCATCTCTGGGGCCTCATCGTAGTCCTCCTCCTCTCCATCCATGTCATACTCAAGGTCATCATTGTTGGGCATGATCTGCCTGTCCTGCCCTGGGAGACAGCACCGTGCATGAGCAGTCCTCACTACACACATGGAGCACAGAAAAAGCAGGGCAAGGACTAAAAAGCACAGGGATGACACACCCTCATCCTCCTCAGTGTGTGACAACTTGAGCACAGGGACTATGTGAGTGCTGCCAGCAGGGAACGGCTGAGTGGAGAAGGACTCTGTTGAGGGGACACAGGCATCAGGTAAGAGGCAAAGGAGTGTTTCCCCTTATTTCCCGAGGGAAAACCACCCCTTTTAGGGCCAGTCCAGCACTGCCCCAACCCTGTCACAGCCTGACAGGGTACATGGATAGGGATGGTGGACCTGGAGGGACCCCCTCCTCTCTCTGCACCACAGACCAGGGCTGCCATGGGGGCTTCTAGGGTAGGGAGAGGCAGGGGAAGCCCCGAGAGACAGCACCCACTTGGAGCCCATTAGGATAGGGACAGGGGAGGGTACAGGGAGGCACACATGCCCATGTCACCAGATCTCATAGGTCTTCCAGACTCTCCATCACCTGTTTGGTCATGTTCTCTCTCCTGGCGGACGATTCTTCCTACTCCCTGTGCAGAGTGGAAGCTGCTCCTGGCCTGAGCCCCCCAGCCTCCTTGGAGAGAAAACACTCACCTCATCCCAGCCCACTCCTTGCCTCTGTCCCTCCAATCCCACTCCTCCAGCCTACCCTTCCCTCCAGCACTGCTGACCCTTGCAAGACCCCTGCCCCAGTTCTGACACCCAAGAACAGATGGGGTGCAGTTCCTGTGATCCCTTCAGCTGGGCAGACCCTGGCAGCACCCAGACCCCATTGGCACCATCCAGAGGCAGCTGCCCCTGAGGATCCCTGTTGCACCATCACTTCTGCCACACACCATCCCTTCTCCCTGTGCAGGGTCCTGCACTGATGCTGACCCTGACTGAAAGGGTCATGGAGGGTGCCAGCCACCTCCAGCTCCCCAAAGCCGGTGGCACACCTGGGTGCCAGGGCCCCTTTGGTGCCACATATGTGGGGCAGGGGGATAGGAAAGAAGAGCTGCAACCTGAGAGCTCACGTGAATCCTGGTGTCGTGGAAAGTGGCCACCACAGGCTGTGGGAGAGACAGGGTGGGGGTCAGGGGCAGTGGGTCCAGACCCCCAGCCCCAGGACAGCAGCGGGGGATGCTCACCACAGTGCTGGCTCATCTCCTGCCTGACAAAGCCACGGATCTCCTCCTCCTGCCAGACACATGAAGGGGCAAAGGTAGTAGTGGGGGATGGTGCAATTGAAGAGGAGGAAAAACCCTTTCCCAGGGTCTAGCAGAGCCCAGAGGTGAGGGCAGCCTCTATATCAGTGGCAGTGGGATGGATTCAGCACGCCTTCCCAGCCCGGTGACCTGAGTGCCACGAGCCTATGCTGGCTGCCTGCTGGCTCCTTACCGTCATGCCTGGCTCCCCCTTCTCCCCACGGAGCCCATGGGCGCCAGGACTGCCCTGGGGAGAGCAGAAAGGAGGTGGGAAGCCAGCCCTGCCTGGAGCTCATCCAGGCAGGGCCAGGGACCTGCACACTTACCTGCTCTCCTCTCTCGCCAGGGATGCCAGGCATGCCACGTGCCCCTGGCACTGACTGTCCAGGGGGGCCTCTCTCCCCCTGCAAAGGACACATGCTCAGGATCTGGCTGGTGGGTGCTGGAGTCTCTCTGCTCTCCCCAGCACCACGGATGTGCAGCTTTCCCTATGCTGGCACCCCAGGGATGCCAGTGCAGGTGGGGATGGGGATGGGTCCAGCTCAACTCAAGGACAAGCAGGGTTACAGGCTCCTCCTCTCAGACTCCATCCCCTGGGCAGCGGGACACAAGGGAGGAACCCAAAGCCAGTGAGCTGGCAGGGAAGGACAGAGTTGGGACATGACTCCAGATGCCACCCACCCCTCACCCACTAAGGGGACTGGGCCCTCCCATCCTCACAGCCCCAGAGGGGGACCAGTCACCTGTGGTGAGGACTTACCTTCTGGCCCTGCATGCCCTCAGGACCTCGTGGGCCAACGCTCCCTGAGGGCCCAGGGGGACCAGGAGCACCGTCACTGCCCCGGGGGCCAGGGCTACCCATAACACCCGGGGCACCCTGCAGGAGAGCAGAGGGTGAGGCCAGGGGTGCCAGAGCCCCCGACTTCAGAGCAGATGCCATGGACATCCTCTGACCCCACAGCTGGGCATCCCTGAAGAACCAGCACTGGTGCCTTCTTATGAAGAGCAGGGAATTGTTGTCATTCATTGTTTAGTGATATAACTTAGATCAGTGCTGAATGACTCTTCTGGAAGCATCAGGCTCTGACACACTTCCAACCAAGGCTGTATCCTGGTACAAGCATCCCATCCCTTTCCAGCCTGCTCACCCGGTCTCCTTTCTCCCCCTGGTCTCCTTTGGCTCCCTGCTGCCCGTCAAATCCCCGGTCACCCTGGAAAGAGGAAAGGACAGGCAGTAGGGAACAGACAGTGGGGGACAGGCAGAGGGAGGATGAAGTGCCAGCACGGCTTTTCCCAGCACCGCTCTATTCTACCTTGGGTCCCATGAGCCCTTCCTTTCCAGGAATTCCTGGTGGTCCTGACAGACCCAGATCTCCCTGGGGGACAGAGCAGATGTCCATCAGACACTCACCATGCTTTCCTGTGCCACCCTGGTGTCAGTGTGATGCTTACCGGCTCGCCCTTCCTCCCTGACAGTCCCGAGCGCCCTGGGATCCCTGGCTCTCCCTACAGCAGGCAGGAGAGAGACAGGGCAGTCAGTCCTTCACCCCTCAATGCTCACCCCAGAGCCACAGGCAGAGGAGGGCCGCATGACCCTCACAGGGTCAAGGTCTGGCCTCAGCCATTTCCCCACTCCCGCTGGCTGGTGGAGGGGATCCAAAGGGCCACAGCCTCCAGGCAACATCCAGGCTCCTGCAGCACCCTACAAGCATCACTCACCTTCTCGCCCTTGTCCCCATTGAGGCCACAGGCACCTTTCATGCCCCGGTCACCCTGCAAGGATGGGAAGTCAGAGCCATACCAAACCATAACTAGTCCTGGCCAGGAGAGCACTGGCAGTCAGAAAAGCCAACCCACCTTGAGGCCCCGCATGCCCAGGGGTCCCATGTCCCCCTTTTCTCCCCGGGCTCCAGGGATCCCACTGCGGCCAGGCTGACCCTGTGAGAGAGCACACAGTGTGACAAGGCTCTGCTCCTGCCCTGTAGGGGGGTGGCAGAGGCACAAAGACACAACAACTCACCGGCTCACCAGGCTCTCCTGGTGCTCCAACCTCTCCCTGGGGAAGGCAAAGGCATCAGTCAAGGCAGGTGAGGGGGAAGATCCCCCAGCAGAGGGGCTGCCCAGCTTCATACCTTCTGCCCACTAGGGCCACGTGCCCCAGGGAAGCCCATGGAGCCCTTCTCTCCTTGTTCACCCCTTGTGCCCTGCAAGCAGAAACCCAGATCAGCACAGGGCTGGAGGGAGAGCTCCAGCCACTGCATGGCCACAGCACAGCCATGGCCACCTCCCAGGCCAGGTCTGGCAGCTACCCTTGCACCATGTCCCTGGTGCCTACTAGCCACCAGCACACAGGGCACAGGGATGCTGTCACGCCCTGCTTCCTCTTTTCACTGCTCAATCCATTCCTCTGTCAACAGCTCTCTATGATCCCCAACCCAGCAGCTCCCAGCCCTGCGCAAGTTCCCATCAGCCCCGTACCTTCTCTCCAAGCATGCCTTGCTCCCCCTTGTCCCCCTTGTCCCCTTCTGTGCCCTTCAGGCCACGCTCTCCCTGCAAAGGAGGAAACATAGGGAGGCATCAGGGAATGAGGAGCTCAGACACACATCAGGGTAGGGAGGACAGAATCCCGTGGGGGCAGGAACGTGGGGGTCTGTAGGGTGGCTGAAGGAGAGGGAACAATATGCTCTGCAAGGGAGGGTCCCTCAGCAGGAAAAAGCTTCTCCAGCTCTTCCCAGAGGGACAGGAAGGATGGGGAGGGGGAGGATAGGGACAGCTCTTACCGGCTCCCCCTTGCTGCCCCGCACTCCAGGCGGCCCCTCCACCACCACAGTGTCACCCTGTACACCCAAAACAGAAAGAGAGGTGGGGGTGAGAAGGGGGGCTAGGGCTGCTGCCTGCCTTCCCATTGCCCTCTGCCCCAAGGACTCACCTTGTCTCCTTTGGGTCCTGGGGCCCCAAGGTCTCCCTGTGAGGAAGGTGAGATGCTGCAAAGATGCACAGCAGGGAGCAGGCAGCACCTCCTTGGGCACTCCAATACCTGGAGGTGCATCATTCTCTCCCCAGTTTCTCATCACACAGAGTCCCTTACCTTGTCCCCACGCTCTCCACGGTTCCCAGGCAAGCCCTGTGGGGGAGAAGAGAGGTATGGTCAGGGAGGGGCCTGGATCAGGGTGCAGCTGAGGAATGGGGGTACTTACTGCTGGCCCACGATCCCCTTCTGGCCCTGGGTGTCCATTTTCACCCTGCAAGAAGGAAAGGATGTGAGAAGGCTGTTTAGTTTGGGGGCACCTCAGCATCACCCCAACAAAGGGACAGCTGCAGCTCTGGCTCAGAGACCTGTCAGGACACCATGGGCCTTACTGTCCCCGGCTATGAGGACATGGTGGGGTATGATAGGCAGTACCTACCCGTGGTCCTGGGTCACCACGTTCACCTCTGGCTCCTGGCAGCCCCACCCCCGGAGCACCCTGCCAGAGGAAGGCAAAAACTCATCCCCATCCTCACTGCCCACAGCTCCTCCCAGTCCTGCCAGGTACCACCCCCCCCCATGCCAGGGGTCATCCTACAGTCCCCACCACCTCTCTGGGTGCCTGGCACACAGGAGGCTCCCATGTGCCACCATCCAGAGTGGGCTCAGCACCCTCAGGGGTGAGGTGGCTGCAGGGACACTCCACAAGAGAAGCAGCCTCCCACCTGTCATGCTATAGGGCTGCCCCTGGTCCTACCTTGTCACCCTTCAGGCCAGGAGCCCCTTGTATGCCCTAAAAGAAAGTAGAAGGGTGAGCAAGCCACGGGAGGAAAGCAATGCCAGACACCCTGAAAAACATCACTGAGAGTCCCACTGTGGAACTGGACACTCCAGCAACACCCTGCCCCAGGGGCCAGGGAGGTGCTGGCTGGGTCCTTGTCAGCCTGTCTGAGACAGGGGAAGGCCAGAACAGAGCCTACACCCCAGGAATGCTGTGGCACCATACTCACAGCTGGCCCTGGGGGCCCCACAGGTCCCGGTGGTCCAGCGGTGCCGTCCCTGCCTGGAAAGCCGATCAAACCCTGGCAGAGAAAAAGCAGGGAATGCTCAGGGGCTGTGGCTGGGAAACAATGGGGCTTGCAAGGACCTCATTGACACTGCACAAGGGTCCAGGGTTGCCAGGAACAGTGATACCATGTTCTGGTTGTAGTCTTTACCCTCTCTCCTGGGGGACCTGGAGGGCCAGGCTGTCCATTGTCCCCTCTCAGGCCTGGCTGTCCTGGCATCCCAGCAATGCCTGCTAAGCCTGGGGGTCCTGGTAATCCTGGCAAGCCGATGTCACCCTGAAGCAGGGAAGTAAAAGATGAGGCTCACAAAAACAGCTCCTTAGTAGTGTGCTTTTCCCTCAGCCAGCCAAGCTACAGCATCACTGGAGCATTAGGAACATGATCAGAGCCAGGGTGACATGGTAACAGGGGTTACCTTCAAACCTGGAGGCCCGTCCTGTCCTGGTGGTCCCTGTGCACCGATGCCCATTGATCCCTGCAAGGTGGCAGAGAGCGTGTGGCACATCACCTGGCTGATGGGCACAGAGGTGCCAGGGCCACCATGCCACCCAGAGCATCCCCCAGGGCGGGGGATTCCCCTGGGGCAGGGGACACATACCTTCTCCCCTTTGGCTCCGGAGGATCCCTTGGCTCCCTGTGAAGACACCAAGCCCCCAGGAAGACCTGGGTAGTAGGGGGCAGGGGCACAGATCCCAGCCCCTGCCAGCATCCACTGTCCCCCATATGCCTCCTACTCACATCTTCCCCAGGATCTCCTGGCTCTCCAAATCTTCCCGGCTCCCCCTGGCAGGGAAAAACAAGGAGAAAGCAGATGTGTGAGATTATGAACTGGGGGAGCAGCTGCAGCTGAATCCCCACACTGTGGCCAAGCAGCAGGGGAGCTGGGGACCACACAACCTCCCCCCAACCAACCCCCAGGGCAGCGCTTACCTTCTCACCCTTGGGGCCTGGCAAGCCTCGGTCACCCTTGGAACCCTGTCAGGGCCAGCAGTGTTAGGGGAGAGGGCAGCCACAGGGCTGGCTTGCCCCTCAAAAGGCAAGGGTGGTGGGAGAGGATGAGGTTAATGGTAGGGAAAGGTTAATGAGGGGAGATGAGGGTAGTGGGAGTGTCAAGGTTCATGGGGGTGACTCACAGGCTCTCCCAGCAGCACACCCTCCAGCAGTGCCGGCTCACCCTGCAGGGGACACACAGGTGCTCAGATATATCCACTGTGGATGCCAGTGTCCAGCAGACCCTTGCCCACCCCAGCCCTCACACCCTTGCTCCTTACCTTCTCTCCCTTAGCTCCAGGGGGGCCAGCAATGGCCTGGGACAGAGGACAAAGGGGGCAAGTGAGCAGGGCTGCACAGGGATGGCTCCCCCTCATCCTGGCCAGGAACACTGGACAAGGCAGCTCTGCACTCACCTGTCCTGGAGCTCCAGCATCCCCTGGCTCTCCCTTGGGACCAGCAGGCCCCGAAGGTCCTGGTAAGCCCTGGTACAAGTGGCACAGCCCTCAGCCTTAGCTGCAAACAACCCAGGCTGAGCTGAGTGGGGGTCCCTCTGGGATGGGGCAGGGTGAGCATCAACATACCATCTTCCCAGGCATTCCTGCCTCGCCATCCTTCCCTGGCACACCGTCCCTGCCCGGCACACCTGGCTTCCCACTCTCTCCCTGCAGGCAGTAAGAGCAGGTGTAGGGGGTCCTACAGCCCCCCAGGCAGCCCCAAGCACTGATGGCAGCCAGAGGTGGGGGGAGACACACTCACCACTTGTCCCGGCAGCCCAGGGACACCCGGTGGGCCCTGCAATGGAGACATGAGCAGAAATAAAGCAGCATCCCAGGCACCAGGAACAGCCAAGGGGCCGGTTTAGGGTGTTGCAGATACCTACCCCTGGGCCGGGGGGGCCAAGGGGTCCTGGCAGGCCCATGTTGCCCTGGGGACCAGGCAAGCCCTGCAATGGAAACAGGCACATCAGAGAGGGGATGGCACAGCCAGGAGCTTGGCTGCCCTTGTGGGAAGGTGTGTTGGGGTGGGACTGGCTGGTTTTGGGGAGGCTGGATGGTTTTGGGCAGCCAGGTGGGTACTGGCAGAGAGGGTATGAGTACTCACACGGATGCTGGAGCCAGGTTCCCCTGGATCACCCTGTGAAGAACACGGTGCATCAGCCCGACCACCCCAACCAATCAGCTACTTTGGTCACAGGCAGATCTTCATACCTGGATCCAGGAGGTTGTCCAGCTGAAATGTCCCTCCCTCCACCCCAAAACTTCCTGACATGTGGTCCTTCCTCCAGTCCTCAAATCTGGCAATGCACCATTTCCCCTCTGACAGGCAATACTGATGCGGATGATAATGCCACTGCCTTACCTTGGCACCAGCTGGGCCCTGGGTTCCTGGTGGACCAGTGCTGCCCTGCAGGGGACAAGGGGACATTACTGGGGTGGTGCTTGATGGTAGCACAGGACAGGGAGGGGGCAGCAGGACCACTCAGTCCCAGCACTGCCACCCCACCTCCACTCCCTGGGGGAATGCCCACCCTGGCTGACATCACCCTTGCATGACAGTCCCCTGCACGCGGTAAGGTGGCCCCTTACCGGAGGTCCTGGGGGTCCTGGGTCTCCCTGATTGCCCTGAAGGGAGGAAGAAATGGGATCACTGCAGAAGTAGGTTTCCCCCAGTGGGAGCAGGGGGTGTCCCCAGGGAAGGCAGACCCAGACAGTGCCAGTGGCTCTTGTAAGCACCAAGTAAGACAAGCCTGGACAGGTGCTGCTAAGATGCAGGGGAACGAGGACCCAGCCCCAGCAGGATGACCCCCATGGTTTCACCAAGTATTCACAGCCAGAAGCCCCCAGCTGTGCGCTGAGGTGGTGGGGCAGAGGGACATGCACACACAGACACCTACCGGGCGTCCCAGCACACCAGGAAAGCCTGGCAATCCCTGCAAAGAACCACATCAGAGTCAGTGGACAAGTGGAAAACAACCACCTCCACACAGCCCTGCCTGCTCCCCAGGGATGTCCCCCATTCCCAGTGTGTGGTACCCGGCCAGGGCACTTAGGAGGGGTAGGAATAGGGAGAGGGCCCCTAAAGCTCTGCAGGCCCTGTATAGGATTTGGGGGTAGAAGGAGGTGAATGAGACATAAATGCTCCTGCTTGTGTTGATGTTGGCTGGTGTGAGACCACAGGACCTCCCCCAATCCCAGCCTGGATGTCTCCACCATGTCCCTACTCACCGGCTTCCCCTCAGGGCCTGCCAGCCCTCTCTCACCCCGGAGACCCTGGAGCAAAGGATGGAGACAGGGATGGGGTCAGTGCCAGGCAGAGTCCGGGGTCAGCGTCAGGTAGGACCCTGTCAGGCAGGGAGCAGTGCCAGACTCACCGGGGCACCGTCCCTGCCCTTCTCGCCGGGCTCCCCTCGCTCACCCCTCAAGCCACCTTCACCCTGCAGCAGGGACAAGCACAGGGTCACAGGATAGGCAGGGACCTTCCCATGGCCTCCCAGGGCCTGCTGACACCAGAGAAGGGTGTGCCCAGCAGTGCCCTGACCCAGGGCTTTGCTCCCTTTTGACGCTGGAGACTTATAACCTCAGACCTTATCTCCTTTGGGTCCCCGCTCACCCTCAGCTCCTGGCTCACCCTGTGTTGGAAGAAGACAGATGCCATCAGCCCTTGCTGTCCCTTTGCCCCACCATCCTCAGCCCCAGCTCGTGAGGTTTCCCCAGCCTGGTGGTCCCAGCTGCCCTTCTCCTTTCAGACCAGCCACACACCTTCGATCCTTTGGGTCCGATGGGGCCGCGTTCGCCTGGGAGGCCCATCAGGCTGCCCTCCACGTCCACCTGTGGGCACAGCACAGTCAGGGACAGCACCCAGGGGACCTCAGGAAGGACCCCTTAGGGGCAAAGCCCTCCCCATGCCCCTGTGCCAAGGGGCTGGATGTGGCCATCCATCCCCAGAAGGGCAGGCTGGCACCTTGACAATGGTCCCCAGCAGCACCCATCACCTACCTTGGGCCCTGGGGGCCCTGGGGGTCCAGGCAAGCCATCCCTTCCCTGAGAAGTGCAGAGAAATAGCTTGAGTGTCAAGGGGCATGGGAGAGCAGAGCTTTCTGGTATGGCCCCCCATAGGGCATCTGCCTGCCCCACAGAGAGCCCTGCACCCCCTCAACAGGGGCACAACACAAGAGGGGATGGAGGGCACCATGTCCCTATCCCAGCTCACCTGCTCACCTCGGTCACCCTTCTCACCTCGGTCACCCTGTGAAAACACCACGGTGGCTGTCATGGGGCTATCCCCAGGCCCCTAGACCAGGTCCCCAGACTTCACGTCACAGCTCCACACACACTCACCTTCTCGCCGGACCTCCCGGATTCCCCCAGCTCCCCAGCCCGGCCTGGCACCCCAGGAATGCCTGGCTTGCCAGGCTCCCCTGGCTGCCCAGGCGGGCCCTCGGGACCCCGCTCACCCATGGCCCGGCCCATGGGGCCCTGGGGGCCGGGGGTACCTGGGTCCCCCTTGTCACCTTTGGGTCCTCGCTCGCCAGGGAAGCCTAAGGAGCCCTGCAAAACATAAGCTGCGTTGCCAGAGCCAGCCCTGTGAGGCTGTGAGACTTCCCCGAGCACCCCAGGGCTGAGCTGGCTGCACTAACCTCCAGCCAGCCCAGAAAGCAGGAGCGGGGCAGAGTGTTGGGGCTTGGCATCAAGCCTGGCTCCACTCACCTCTCGGCCTGGGGGCCCCCTTTCTCCTGGATCCCCCCGACTGCCCTTCTGGCCCCGCAGCCGCTCGGACACCCGCAGAAACGAGTCTGAGCTCCCATCATAGGCACCCGTGAGCTCCTTCAGGGATGAAACCTGGGAGGGAAGAGAGAGCCACCAGCCAGGGCATGAGTGGAAGCCAACTGCGGCAGCACTCCACAGTCCTGCTAACTGGTTCTAAATTGCTCGGATCTCCCACTACCAGCCATGCCCTCTTCCTCCTGCCATATGGCAGGAAAAAGCCTCATCCTGACAGTCAGGAAATACATACCTTGATGCCAAGCGCTTCCAGGCTACGTTCAATGTTCTGCAATAAACAGACATTAAAAACAAAGTAGGTTCCCACCACAGAGGCTGTGGACGGTTCTGTCCCTCAGGGCTGATGCTGCTGTCCCAGCACAAGTCAGGGTAGGGACTCACCACTGTAGTCCCAGGATCTCCACGTTCTCCAGGGTTGCCAGGTCGCCCCTAGGTTTACAGGAAAAGAGGGAATGAGAGGATGTACAGAAGTGCAGCAAGAGGGGTAAGCAGTGCTCACCCTTAGTAGGTTTCAGAGTCAGCACTTTGGTGCTGCCTGGGCAAGGGCTGTGGCTGTCATTGAGGTGCTCACAGCTTATTAGGCTCAGTGCTGGGTACTCACCGGTTCCCCTCGCAGTCCAGGCTCCCCTGGGTCCCCCTAAAACACAGCAAATGGATCAAGGAGGGCAGTCAGGCTTCCCAGCAGCAACTGCAGTACCAGGGTCCAGCCCTGTCTTCTTGGGCATGGGGAGTCCTGCCAGGGACTTATTCCCTCTGCCATGTGGTCCCGCCCAGACCTTTGCCTTGGGGGACTGGAGCACACTTACCTTTGGTCCAGCCACCCCACGGAGGCCTGGGGAGCCCTAGAAGACATGGAGGTGATGCAATAGCACCCAGCCTCCATGGACAAAGGGCAGTGCCCTGAGGGAGCCATGGATGGGGGTCCTGCCTGCCTCAGAGCAGTCTGGACTGCAGGGTCTGGTGCTGAATGGCATCATGGGGTTGGGAACTACACACCTGGCCTGGGGGGCCAACCTGCCCTGGGACACCAGGAAGACCAGGGGGACCGAGGGGGCCTGGCAAACCTCTGTCACCCTGCTCGCCCTTGGCACCGCTGTGGCCCTGCCGAGAGAGCAGTATCACTTGGGGGCATATACCCAGTATCACATGGGGGCATGTACCCAGCACACCCCCATCACACACTCCTCTTTGGGGAGTACTCACCTCTCTCCCAGGTAGTCCTGTATCACCTTTGTCTCCCTAACCAGGAGAGAAAGGTGTTGGAGGGATGCTGCCCCATCCCCATGCCCCAAAATGGTGCTCCTGGTCTGGGCAGAGTGGAGCCACTGGGCTTTGGGGATCACATGGGGACCATGCAGGGACGACCTGTGGATCATCTCCTTACCTTTCTCCCATCCTCTCCTGGTGTCCCATCTTCTCCCTGGGAACAAAGGCTGCCTGTCAGCACCCCACTCAATCATCTCAACACGGGTACAAACCAGAGGATGGCTCAGACCATGGAGGTTCTTTGCCACATCCTCCCCTTGCCTTATGTTGTACAGGGATCACTATTCCCCATCATCCTGGGAGAGCCCCGTTTCCCCCTACTCACATTCTTCCCATTCAGGCCAGGTTTGCCATCCTCACCGGGTTTGCCCTGGCAGGAAAAAAAAGGCAGTGAAGGAGCTCCCAATGTTCTCCACTAGCCAGGGGCACCAGCAGCTGTCTGTGCCTGGGCCCCACTGAAGCCTCAAGGTGCATGGAAGGGGGAGCTGGGCACAGGGCAAGCCTGGCCAGATGGATCCAGCTGGGATCCACAGAGGGCATGGGACAGGATGTGTCCCTAGGGTGCAGGGTGGCTGGTACTTACAGGCACACCAGGTAGTCCCAGGGGACCCACGGGGCCAGGTGGTCCCTGCTCCCCACGCAGCCCAGGCAGCCCCTGTAGGGAAAGGAGATGGTGGGAGCACAAGGCAGCAGGGCACCCATCTGCCACAGCCAGCCCTGGGACAAGGGAATGTGACTGGCAGTGGCATTCTTCCAGGGACAGGGAAGGGTCTTTCTGCACTGCCCTGGATCAAGAAGCATGAGACAGGACACTGGTCCATGCAAGACTGATGGCACCAGCAGGAACACAACCTAAACCCGCCCTCTACAGAGGTACTTACATCCCGGCCAGGATCTCCCTGCTTTCCCGGGTCTCCCTGCAGACAAGGAGGAGATGAGGACAGGGACATTCCCATCCTACCAAAGGCCTCCTCTCCAGAGCATCCCCAGCCCAGAGCATCCAGGGGAACAGCTCCTCCCACACCACCATCCCTCTATCCCACAGCTCCCACCTGTGGCACCCAGGCACAGACATTCCCCCACCTTGGACCACACTCACCCGCAGCCCAGCAGGCCCTGGGGGCCCAGGTTTGCCTTCCAGGCCATTGCGGCCATCCAGCCCTGGTGGGCCACGGTCCCCCTGTAAGAGAGCAGGGCAGGACAGTTGGAGCTTTGGGGTGGGATGGGAGTAGTGTGGGGCAACCCTCAGCCCCCAGTCCCCTCACCTTCTCTCCTGGTAGGCCTCGGTCCCCAGGGTCACCCTATGGGGCCGGAAAAGAAGTGAGCATCATCTCCCATTAACAGGAGCTGCACAGGGCATGGGTCCCCCTTTCAGACCCACATGGGAAAGGGGACACTTACCCGTGTGCCAGCAGGGCCACGGGGGCCCTCCACACCCTGCAAGAAAGAGACATGCTCAGCAGTGGGGCATGGAGGGAAAGGAGGTGATCCTGGGTGTTCAGCAGGCAGTCCCTGCACACCAGGACCCCCAGCTCTCCTGCAGAACATCACCCACCATACTGTCCCAGTGCCTCCCACACCAGGGACCCAGCACCTACCCTCTCTCCAGGCACTCCAGGGGAGCCGGCATCACCCCGGGCACCCTTTGCGCCATTCTTGCCTGGGTCCCCAGGGTCCCCCTGCCAGGCAAGGGCACAGTGGTCAGAGGGTACTGTGCTGGACCAAGCCTGCACCAGAGTACACAGTGCTGGTGCTGTGTGGTTTAGGGGTGGCATGAGAGGAAAGGTCTCAAAATAAGAGGCACAGGCTGAAAAAGAGGTGGCTGGGCTCAATGCAGTGTGGGGGTCAGAGTGTGATTGCAGAAGAAAGGCACCAAGCAGCACTACTGAGCCAGGAGCCAGCTTGGCCGCAGTTGGGGACCACAATGTCACCCAGCACAGAGCACAACCTGTGGCCAAAACTGTCCTGAGCCTAAGCTGGGTTGTAAAAGCAGAATGCCCAGAGCGTCAGGTGCTGCCATGGGACCACTCTGGGGCTGGGGAGCACACCAGTTCCTTTGGAAACCTCAGCCCGACAGGGCCTGCTTCCCATCATGGGGCATGAGTGTCAGCCCATGTGCCCCCAAGTTCCATGCACCTCTCAGTCACGGTGCACATCAGCTGCACGTGGCAGAGGCTGTTTTGGGCAGGGAAGGCTTGATCAACAATGATCCCAGTGGCCAGGCAGAGCCCAGAGGACAGCGCAGGGTATCCCACCATCAGCAATCCAAGGACTCATTCATTACCTTCTCACCCTTCTCTCCCACTCCTCCAAGCCCAACATCGACCTGTGGGGCAGAGAGGAACTATTGGAGCACATGGGGCTGAACATGAGCCCATGGGCAGGGAGAAGAGGGAGGCAGAACTTACAGCTCGTCCTGGGGGTCCAGGAGGCCCCTGAAAGAAGGGCAAGAGAAGAAAATTAAGGGGAGCTGATGCAGCCCTGGCTAGGGCACTGCTGGCTTGGGAGTGGGGGGCTACACATGGCTGTGCCATCACTCACTGGGTCCCCACGGTCACCCTTGCTCCCTGGTGCTCCAGGGCTGCCCTGCAGGAAAGAGGGATGGAGTCAGAGGGGGAGAGAATGGAGGACCTGTGGGGTATGGGTCGTGTGGGATGGGGGGTGTACTCCTGGGGTAAGGGTGGGTGTAGGGTAATGAGGTGTGGGAGGTGGTGGGTGTCCATGGAGCAGTGGGTACATACAAAGGGGAACTCACATTCCTGCCTTCAGGTCCTGGGTCCCCCAAGTCACCCTTCTCTCCAGGGGGGCCACGGTAGCCAGGAAGGCCCTGGGTGGAGGGCAAAGTGAAGATGTGCATTAGCAGGAGCCACCCCGAGGCCATGGATCTCTCTCCCCAGGTGCCCAGCAGCCCTGCACTTACCCGGGGACCCCTGTCTCCAGGTTTGCCAGGTAGACCTGCTTCACCCTGTGGGGAAAGAGGGGCTGAGTGGGGGCCAGTAGGAACAGAGGCAGTGGGAAGAGGGGCAGTGGTCTTGGGGACCCCCACTTACCGGGGTGCCTTCGTCACCTTTCTCTCCTCGCTCTCCCTGCGGCACAAATCAGTGGGCACCAGCCAGGAGAGAAAACTACAAGTCACCAGCATCCCCCTGCTCCCTGCCAGCCCCCCCTCTCCTCAGGGTCACAGTGCCCCATAACCCCTTGTCCCATACTACCTCCTTGCCTCGCATCCCAGTCTGCCCAGGAATGCCTGCTCGGCCCGGCTCCCCCTTCTCCCCTGGTTCTCCTGGGTCACCCTAGGCAACAGAAGGGGCAACAGTCAAGGCAGAGTCTGGGCAGCTGGGGAGAGAAGGGGCACAGCCTGCAGGAAGAGCCCCTCTAGAGCTGGACAGACAGATGGACAGACAGATGAATGGAAGGGCAGTGACATTACCTTTGGGCCACTCCTGCCTGTGAGGCCAACAATACCCTAGTTGTTGGAGAGGAAGAGCGTGTGTCACTGGGAACCTCAGCGACCCCTTGAGAGGGGAGGGACCATACCCATGAGCTGGTACCCCCAGGGTGCACCCAGACTCACCCGATCGCCCTGCTCGCCTTTGGGGCCAGCTGGCCCTGGGATGCTCAGGCCAGGGGGACCCTAGACATGAAAGGACATAGCTTGGAGCAACAGCACAGGCATCGTGAGCCTGGGGAGGGCTGTGCCATGTGCCCTGTGCTTGCTATCCTCAAGGCAGTACTCACACGGGCACCTTTATCTCCTGTGTCACCCTTGGGACCGGGAGGTCCTTCTGGTCCTGGGAAACCTCTGTCACCCTGGAGCAGACAAAATCAGCACCCCAAACCACTCATTTTCCCCCCCACTGCTGCTGTGGACAGCCAGGCCTGGCACCAGGATGAGCCCAACTGTGCAATCCTCCTCCCCAGCCCACAGCCATTCCCAGAGGGTGGAGGGCACGACTGTGCCAGGGTTACCTTCTCTCCAACACCAGCCACACTGGGAGCCTGGAGGGAAAGCAGAGGAGACCATGCTGGGCACTGCTCACAGCTCCCTGTCTTGGGGCTGGGGCAGGCAGAGGTGGACCTGCTGGGCAGCATCACTTACTGGTTTGCCAGGTGGTCCTGGATCACCCTGAAGAGAGACAAGTGTCACTGCCAGCCCCTTCCCCAACAGACCTGTGCCACCCCACTGGGACCCCACTTTGCTCTCACCTTCTCTCCCCGGGGGCCAGCTGGTCCTGGAGCTCCCTATGACAAGATTAGAGACCTCAGGGAGTTGGCAGAGCTTGGGAACATGCAGCCAGGGCATGGCAGCTCCTGGATCTGCAGCACCACCACCCTGACTCACCTCTCTGCCTGATGGCCCTGGGGCTCCTGTCTCACCCTGCAGGAGAGGAGGAAGAGGAAGGTGTGTGGGCATCCTGCCACCCCCTGCCAGGGTGGCTGCTCCAGAGCAGAGTAGGCATCACTCCACCATGCCAGTTGTCCCAGCATACCTACCTTCTCACCCTCTGGGCCCTGTGCACCACGGTCTCCCTGCAGAGCAAAGCAGAGGAGGGTTTCAGGCAGCCTTCCTCCCTCTTCATCACACTGCCCCCACCCCATACACTGCCCTAGAGCTCTTCACAATTCAGTCCTGAATCCCATCCAAGACCACTGGGTTGTGACAGCAATCTCCAGGCACAGCCACCACCAGGTCTCAGAGACACCAGGACTGGCCAATGCTGATCTGCTTTGGCACCATCTCACCTTCTTGCCCGACTCTCCCAGCTCGCCTGGTGCCCCACGATCTCCCTGGTACAGGAGAAACACAGGGTCAGGGGCAGCAGTACCTCTGGGGGACATCCTGGGTCCTGGCACAGAAGCCAAATCCCTTTTCTCCCAGCTAAAGGCATGGTAAGAGTGTCCCTTCAGTCCATGCACGACTCACCTTCCTGCCCTGCTCCCCTGGCGGTCCCCGAGGACCCTGCAGAGGAGAATGGAGATGTTGTCACCTTTGGTGTGACAAGGCAAATGCCCAGGCTGTCCAAAGCAGGAGCCTTCAAGTGTGCCCTTGGGGCTTGGCTTTTGGCATGGCCAGCTCCTGCCTGCCTTACCTTCTCTCAGGAAACTCACCCTGTCTCCTGGGTCCCCAGGGCGGCCAGGTGACCCTGGGAAACCATCACCCTAGGGATTTGGAAAGGCAATAGCCATGCTCACGACATGGGGATTCCCATTAGATGGGAAGCCCCACTGGAGAGTGGTGTGAGGTCCAGCCCCAGTGGGGAGCATCCCTGCCATATTCTTACCTTCTCTCCCTTCAGGCCAGGGGGCCCAGCAGGTCCCCGAGGCCCGGGGTCCCCAGGCAGGCCCTGCAAGAGAGAAAATCTCAGCCCCTGGGGATGCAACTCAGCCCTGGGCACACATAGCCACTGCAGCCCTGATCCGCTCTGCCAACCCTGTTGGCCTAGGGGCTCGACTCACTGGGGGTCCAGGATCCCCTCGAGGTACTGCCCCATCTGTGAATCCAGGGGGGCCCTGCAGAGAGAAGGGTCAGCTCCTGTGTGGTTGCCCTGAGGCCTCAGTCCTCCCCAGCACCCTGAGGGGCTGTGCCCTTGGACACTCAAGGGACCTCCATTCCGTAGGGCAGAGGAGTCAGGGAAATGCACAGCCACTCACCCTTTCCCCTCGGTCACCCTTTTCTCCCTGCAAGAGTGAAAAAAAGCAAATAAGGGCAGTTCTGGGCTATTCCCGTGCCCTCCTTGAATAGAAGAGGAACATGCTGGATAGAGCTCATCATCAGTGGCATTACAGTGTGTGCATGCCATGTGCCTCTTTTCCACACTGCCCAGGGCCAGCAGCAGCTCAGGCACATGGATATGTGTGCAGGCACAGCTGGTGGAGGGCACAGCCCATGAGCAGGGCCAGGAGGCCAGGAGGCCTCCACGGGGGAGCAGTTGGCTGTTGGCTGTTCCCCCATCCATCTGCCCACACATGCCCCAGCCATTCCCATGCAGCATTGGAGGCATGTACCTTCACAAACTCTCCAGGAGGTCCTGGTAGCCCCATGAGTCCGGGTGGACCAGATGAGCCTGGATCACCACGGGGCCCCCGTGGGCCAGGGATCCCAGGTGAGCCAGGGCTGCCCTGGAGGACAGAGGTGCTCCATCAGCTGAGGCTGGGGGTGCTGGCAGAGACCCTTTCGCATCTGTATTCCCACACCTACCGGCACACCTGGCTCCCCTTTCTGGCCTGGTAGTCCCTGTTCTCCATCCATGATCACTCTGGGCTCTCCCTGCATGAGGAGGGGAGAAAAAACGTCAGTGACTGCCTGTGCCCTGTTGTGGCCACAGTGTCACAAGGCCAGGAGTCTGGCAGGGAGACTGGGAGACCCTAGGGCCTGGAGGTGCCAGGCACCAAGATGTGCCCACCAGGATCCCCAATGCTCCCCAGGGACCCCTGTCCATCACCTACCGGTTCACCTTTCTCCCCCTTTGGGCCAGCAAGTCCCATGGGCCCCCGTGTCCCCTGGAAAGGAAAGATGAGGATGAGAGGGGGTGTTGGGTGTGAGTAGAGTTGGGGAGGGCTGGGGCCATACTCACAGGATCCCCTCGAGGACCAGGGATGCCCTAGAAAACAACAGCTCAAGAGGTGAACAAATCCCTGCCAGCCAGGGGAGTGAGGATGGGATGAGATGGAATGGGGTGGAGTGGGATTACATGGCATGGCATTTCCAGCCAAAGCAAGATAGAGAGTACACTTTGCCTGGGATACACACACAGGAGAGCAATGACCCTGCCAGCTGCTGAGACTCCACCAGCTGCTGAGACTCCACCAGCATCCACAAGCAGAGGATGGCTCAGGGAGCAGGGAGTGCAATGGGAAGAGCCCATTGTCCAGCAGTAATGCCAAAGGACACCCTTACTCACTGGCTGCCCAGGTGATCCAGGACTCCCAGGGCGTCCAGGGCTTCCTGGTACCCCATTGGCTCCGGGAAATCCCTGCAGGACAGAGGAGCATCATGCCAGCATCTGGTGTACCACAGCACTGCCATACTCCTTTGGTGCTCCAAGTAGTGCTGGTCCCAGCACTGGGAGCTCAGGGCAGCCCTAAGGCAGAGCTGGATTTCAGGGTGCCTTTCCCCCATGAGCTGAGCTGGGGTGTGGGGGTGCAGTGTGGAGCTGGACTGGGGCTCTTCAGTGGGATTTCCCCTCCAGCGTAGGTGTGGAGACTGAAGGGACAGGGGCAGTGAGAGCCCCCATGCAGCCAGGTCACAGTGTCCAGGGATCCTGGGGTGCCTAAGTGAGGGGCAAGAGGTACTCACCCTGTCCCCCTTCTTGCCTGGACTCTCAGCACTCTCTCCTGGTGGACCCTGTGGCCCTGGTGGCCCTGGAGGGCCAGGAAGCCCATGGCGACCCTAGAGACACAGTGGATAGGACAGCCTGGATGGAAGGTGTTAGTCAAGAGGTGTTGCCTGTCTACCCCTGTAGCAAGGGCTGGACATGTCCTTGCCCCACACCCACCCACTGGCAGGACAAAGGGACAGGGGAACATGAGGACAAGGGGACCATGACACTGCCCTCTCCAGGAGGCTGCCCCTCTTATGCTCCCCTCCATCAGGTTATTACCGGCTGACCAGGGAGACCTGGTGGTCCCATACGTCCTTGCAGTCCCTGCAGAGACAAAGCCAGTAGTGAGCATCCCCTGTGAGCTGATGTTAGCATGGTTCGGGAGATGCAAACCCCCCAGAGCCACCAGCTGGTGGCAGGGTGTCACTAAAGCACTCACTGTGTCACCGCGATCTCCCTTCTCGCCCTGCAAGAGGGAAGAGGTTAGGGGCCGGCACCCTTGTACAACCTTTGTACTTAACTCCCCACTGGGCTTCTGCCGTTGGCAGCTATGGGTCCCTGACCCACGCTGAGTGCCTGTGGCACGGCACATCACAGCACGGCACAGCCTCGAGAAGCTCACCTTGGGGCACTGCACAGTGCAGGGCTTCGGCTTCTGCTCTGGCTGGCAAGAAAAGACAAGCCTGTGTGAACCCAGGAATAGGAGACCCCCTGGCTTACATGGGGCTGCTCCCCCTCCACACCCCTCAAGGTACTCTGGCCCTTACCATGGTGGAGATTATGGTGCAGAGGTCATCAGTTAGCTCTCCCTCCAGTTCTGCCAGGTCACTGCCATGGTAGATGTACTGTGGGTCCTCACTGGTGACCATGCGTCGGAGCTGCTCCTGGTCTGCCCCCTCCATACCCACTGCCAGCACGTGTATCCCTGAGCCAAGAGCACTCTCAGCACCCCACAGAAGTCCCTGCACACCCTGATGACACCCTGTTAATCCTCACCCCCAGCCTTGGCCTCCCTGGCCACAGTGACGGCATCATCCCCAGAAGGGCTGTCAGCCAGAACCACCAGCACTGCTGGTACCCCAGGACGGCGCCCTGCGCCAGGACTCAGCAGGTAGGTCCTGGCAAAGGTGATGGCTGCCCCTAGAGAGGGAGAAGGAAGAAGGGACAGTCAGCAGGATCTGACGGTCCATTACCCCAGCTCCTAGTGCCACCCCTCACCGATGGTGTTGCCGCTGGGCTCCTCATAGCGCATGGTGCGGATCTGTTCCAGCACAGTGGGCAGGTCACTGGAGCGGTTGAGGAGCAGCCAGGGTAGGCTGCGGTAGCTGTATGTGGCCAGGGCCACCTGCAAAGGTGCAGGGGAGCAGTGGGAACCATGGCCCACCCATGCCCCACGCCCTCTTTGTGTCCCCAGTGCTGTGGCAGCAGCCTACCTGAGTGCCCTCAGGGCCCAGGCGCCCCAGGGAGGACACAGTGTTGGAGAGGAGGGTGCGGACAGCACTGGCACTAGAGGAGCTGTTGCGGGTGCCGTGTACTAGAAAGACCACGTCACCGAGGGCATCCCTGCAGACTACAGGCCGGGAAGGGGTGAAGCCACCACCAGAGTGGAGACAAGCCCAGTCCACTCC